>NW_007727315.1:304118-338731 GCF_000696425.1 Galeopterus variegatus
TTTTTTGTCTTTTGTCTTTTTCCGTGTCCGGCAATGGATTGCAACCCTCAGTGTTGCCCCCGTACCGGACCGGGGACCGGCAACGGGATCGCAAACCTCGGTGTTGCTCCCGCGCCTCGCTCAGCCAGTGAGCGGGAGCCGGTCTGTATGTGGGATCCGAACCCTCGGACGGGAGCGCCGCCGCGCTTCCCAAGCGGCGCACTATCCAGTGCGCCACTGGGCCGGCCCAATTTCTCATTTTTTTGAAGGGAATTTTTTTTAATAAAAATTTTAAACAACACATCCTACATGTTGAAATTTAGAAAAATAGAAAAACCACAAAGTGAAAAAAAAAAATCTGCACGTAATGCTATTATCCAGACTTAACCACAGTAATATTTTGTGTCAGCTCTAATCTTTGTGTATATGTATGTATATAGGGTGAGGGTTCTTTCTCCTTAAAGAAGTGGTGTCATATTGTACGTACATATTGTGATAACAAGCACTTTTTGTTTTGCAATATAGAGTGAACGTTGAGGGAATAGTTCCTTTGACTTGATTTGTAACAGCTGCATGGTACCCCACTGAACAGATGTGGCTCACACCCTATTCTTGCTCCTTGCTGACTGTGGGCTCTCTCTGCCAGCGATTTTTTTGGTGGGTAAGATGAGGATAATGATAGAACCAACCTCACAGGTTTTGTGCATCATGTCCTTGAATCCCTTTCCCACCCACACGGGACTCAGTGTTGACATGTAATGGACAGTGGGTAACTGTCAGCTCTTCTTACTGTTGGACATTTACATTTCAGTTTTAGCATAAACTATATTGCAGTGACCATCTGGGTATCTAGGTCTTTGTGGTCATCTCTGATTATTTCCTTGGAGGAACTTCCTGTTGGATGCAGGTGCCCTTTCTTGGTGCCCCCTGGCACAAAGCTTGTTGCCTACTACTGTTACTGGGGGTGTATATGTTGGGCACACCTAGCCCAGCATACTCAGTGTGTTTTCTTGTGAGAGCAGTAACTGTGTCGTGAGATGTGAACCCCAGTTTGGCAGAGAGGAAGTGCTCAGCAAATGTTGGGCTGGTTAATGAATGAATGAAAAGGGAACTGTAGAGCCTTAGGGTTGTGCATGTGTGAGTAGGAGGAAGGGCCTCCTTTGATTTGACTATGAGTGTTGAGTGTTTTGGGATATGGGGCACTTTATGCTTGTGGCTGTCACAGATTATAAAGTGATTTCATTTTTCTTATTCGTTTATTCCAGTGTATTAGTTATCTATTTCTGCATAATAAATTCCCCCAGAACTTAGCAAATCAAACAACAAACTTATATTATCTCATACTGTTTCTGAGGGTCAGGAATTTGGAAGTAGCTTAGCTGGGTGGTTCTGGCTCATATTCTCTCAGGAGGTTGTAGTCAAGCTGTCAGCCAGAGTGCAGTCATCTAAAGGTTTACCTGGGGCTGGAGGGTTTGCTTCCAAGCTTACTCCCTTGGCTGTTAGCAGGAGCTCTCAGTTCCTTGCCACATGGGCCTCATCACAGAGCTGCTTACTGTGTGGCAGCTGACTTCCCCCAACCAAATGCTCAGAGAAAGACACTGAGATGGAAGCTGCAGTGTCTTTTATAACCTGATCTTGGAAATGACACACCATCACCTCTGCTCTAATCTCTTGGTCACACAGACCAAACCTGACACGACTTATTAGGGGACTATACAACCTGGAGATAGGCTCACTGGGGTCATCGAGGCTGGCTACCACATCCACAAATGTGTGTTGAGCACCACTGGCATGCCAGGCACTGTGCTAAACACCTAGCATGCGTGATTTCATCCTCATAGTAGTCTTATGACATAGTGTTGTTACCCCTATCTTCCAAGTGAGGCTCAGGGGTAAGTAGTTTGCTGAGAGTTACACAGCCTGAGAGTGGCAGCAATGGGATTCAGACCTGGGTTGAATGGTTAGAATGTTGTGTTTAAGGAAAAACTACTTCCAAGGATTGACTTGGGTGGTCTGTGTGACTCTGGGCAAGCTCTCGCCATCTGTGTTCTTCCGTCCATCATCTGCTTCCTTAGACTAGCATTTCTCTGTGGACTCTGAATCGGGGCCTCCTTAGATCCTGGCTCTATTCCAAACTTAGTGAGTTAGAAATTGCTGTGAGTGGGCCCCCCACTGCCTGAGACTTCTGGGAATGAGATGATGTGCCTCACCCCGAGAGAGGGCACAGGAGGCATACTCAGGTCAGGAGAAGAAAGCTGTGTGGTTGCTACAGAACACTGGGGCATCTGAAGGGTGCCCCAGACATATGGAGGCTCCTATCAGGAAATACATCTGGATTTCCTTGCCACTTCTGTTGGAGCAGTGCAGTCTGTGGGCAGTCGTGGGCCACCCCCTCAGGGTGGTTCTGATGCCATCAACTCCAGACAGCAGGCATATGTGGTGCTGGGACATTGCTGTGCTCCTAGTGGGCGTGGAATAAAGCCATCCTCTGGCTGCGGTTTACTGTTTACCTGGGGTCTGGTGGGGCCATAATTAGAGGAAATGACAGGCGAGCTTGAGGACAGCATGCGGTGAGCACGAGTCCAGGATAATTGCAGTGCATGTCCCAGTCCCTGGCCAAGGCCAAGGCCAAGCTGTTGACTTATCTTAGCTTTGTGCCAAAGCTAGCTCTGTGCCCAAGATGTGCACAATGAAAGGAAGCAAGAATATTGATGAAGTACAAGTGTCTGCCCCACAGCAGCCTCACAGCGGGGCAGTGGGATGGGGAGAGAATGGCTCTGGGGGCCAGCCAGACCTGTGCATGAATGCCAGCTCTAGTGGGCCTTGACTGTGGGGCCTTGGTACATGGCTTCATAGTCTTGTGACTCCATGAGAGATTGTGGGTGGATCCTCAGCACCACTGGCCCATCGACCAGACATTGTTATTGTTATAAGTGTCATTATCGATGCTAACAGTAATCATCATTATTGTTAGTGTCTCTCCTAGCTGTGACTGTGAGCAAATTAGGAGTGGTATTTCTGAGCCTGTTTCCTCATTTGCAAAATGGATATCTTTATGCCTACTCAGAGTTTCCATGAGGATCATATAAGAGAATGAAAACTAAGTGCCTAGCACTGGGGAATCAAATCTGAAGCTATCTCCCCTCACCCCACCCCATTCCCAGTCTCTTTTCTTTCCTCTTCCACCCAACAGTGTTTCGACTAGTTGATTATCTTTGCTTTAAGCCTGGAGGACTGAAGTCGAGTGTCTTGAGATAGCCAGTGAGGTTTAAGTCAGTTAGAATGGGGTTAAATGGGGAGCCACACAGCTGGTCAGGCTGGGACCATGCTGGAGACAGAAGTCCTGAGGGGAGGGGCAGTGGTGGCCGAGATCTGCCTTTAGGGCTTTACGTGTCTCTCTTCTGTATCTGTCCTCGTCTTTGTACACAGATTGAGGAGAGGAGAGCCTGGGAGTTGCTGGCGTTGAGCAGAGAGTGGGTGGGAGGCCGCTCACTCGTTCATACCACAAGCAGTTATGGGCACTAGAGTATGCCAGGCCCTATTCCAGGTGCTGGAGGGCAGCAGCTGGACAAACAGACAGAATTCTGCCCTTGTGGAGCCTGTATTCTAGTGGGGGAGGCAGGCACACAGGACAGTAAATCAGCATGTGAGAAATGCTATGGGAAACAGCAGGTTGTACAGGGGGCAGATATGCCTGTGGCTTTGACTTTGACTGAAATATTCAACCAGGTGGTCAAGGCA
Organism: Galeopterus variegatus; assembly: GCF_000696425.1. Taxonomy (NCBI): domain Eukaryota; kingdom Metazoa; phylum Chordata; class Mammalia; order Dermoptera; family Cynocephalidae; genus Galeopterus; species Galeopterus variegatus. The sequence continues at coordinate 307,839 of NW_007727315.1, forward strand.
TGCTTGCTGAGAGGTTGAAGGAATGAGCCACCAGGATGATAAAAGTAACAGCCTCCATTCTTTGAGTGCTAACTATATACTAGGCACCTTCATGTACTGCTACCTCTGAATCCTCAGAGTTGGGATCCTTGTTTTATAGCTAGGGACAGACTCAGAGAGAAGAAATAACTTTCCAGAGGTCCCCAGCTTATAAGTGGCAGAGCTGGAATTTGAATCCAGTCCTGTGTGACCCCAGAGGGTTGTCCCACTACCCTTGCCTACAAAGAGTCAGCCCTGTCACCTGGCGAAGCTCTGGGGAGCCAGCAGACCTGGTCCCTGGGAGTGGATGGATGGCACTGCCTGTGTTCCTGGTGGGGGAGTAGGGCCAGATTGTTCTGTGTTCTGGACAGAGCCTTGCTCACCCGCTGCAGAGCATGCCAGCCTCAGAGGATGAGGATGAATCACAGTAAAGAGGGCCAGCTTAGTCAGCACCTCACGCTGGTGTCTGGGCACCCTCTAGAGATGCTCCAGCTGTTCCCCTCTATCCCCTGTCCCTGACCCCCGACTCCAGGCTGCCAAGTGCAATGGTGCAGATTGTGCCTTGTGCAAGGTGAGTTGGAGCTGAAATCTAGCCAATGTTCTGCCTGCCAAGTTTTGTGTCTGGCAAGGTGCTGTATGTGTCCAGAGGATTCTGCAGACCATACTTTTTCCTAAGTGTGTGGAGGCACTACAGCAGGAGGCAGTTGGGTCAGGAGCCCTAGAAATTTAAACTTGGGTGCAGTCACCTTGCTGAAGGCCAGCTCTTGCCCAGAAGCAGGACCCTGGGCACATGCCGATAGGGATAGGCCTGTGAAGTAGGCAGGAAGTGCTGGCACCCTGATGCCACCCCTGGGCAGTGGGGATCTGCGAAGCTATTGTGCAGAGGAGGGGTCTGGGCCTGCTGTGGGGGCTGAAGCTGCAGTCCCTCCTGTGCCTCTTGTGCTGTTTACTTTGGGCAACTTCCCCTCTCCAGGCCTCACTTTCCTCACCTGTAATATGGACCAGCTGACCCCAGGAACATCCTGTTCCTTGTCTGAGCCTCTGTTTTCTGGAACCCAGTAATGATGATGGTGATGACAATCAACATTTCTTGAGGGCCTCCTATAGGCCAGGCTCCATGCTAAGTGTGTACATGGCTGACGTGATTCTCACAGTAACTCTCTGAAGTAGGCACTGTTTTTATCCCAGTTTTCATAGAAGGAAACTGAGGCCAGAAGTGAAATAGTCCCCCAAGGTCACAGAGTAAGTCAGCAGTGGCACCTGGATTTAAACCCTCACATCTGACTCTAGAGTCCAGCTTTTAACCCTTTCCCTGCCCATCCTCCCAGGCACGTAAACAAGGCAATCGCAGGTTCTGGTGCTCAGTGCTGTTCCTGGGCCAAGTATCCTCCTATCACAGGTGAAATGGGGGTGATGTGACCTGCTTCGATGGTCTAGATGGTCAGGAAGGGGCCCACCCCAGTAGTGCTCAGTGACCATGGGTCCCCTCCCGAAGGGGTTATGCTGCCTGCATTCTCTCTGGCCTGAGCACTGAGCATGCGTCTGTCACAGGTGGGTAGGGGGCATTATCATGAGCATCTGATCACCAGATATTAGAACTGGAGAGGTCCTTAGAGATCACCTGGTCCTGCCACATCACATATGGGGAAACTGAGGCCCAGAGAGAGCAAGTGACTGAGCCACAGCCTGACCCGGCAGAGCTGGGACAAGAACTAGAGGTCCTGTTGGCCATCCAGGTTGGACATGCCAGGTAAAGGGTGGGCAGAGGAGGGCATGGGTGGGCAGCTGTGGCCCTCAGCTCACCACAAGGTGAGGACATGAGTGGAACCTTTGGCTGGTTTGCCCCTTACAAATGTGTGCGTGCACCATAGAGAGGGGGGAAACACAAACACACACACATCCCAGCGCGAAGGGGGCTCATCATTTGGGCCAGAGTGTTGCTGGGCAGGCAGGCAGAGGGTCCTGTGGCCTTGTTTCCTGGTGGGCTGGTGTTTGGGACAGGTAGCTGTGCAGCGTGAACACAGGCTTTCCCACAGATCTGTGCCCCAGGCACCCTGAGACTGGCTCTGCCCTTCCTACACGTGTGACCCAGGGCACCTCATGGCACCTCTCTGAGCCTCTGTTTCCTCATTCATAGGTGGGATTACTATACATAGATCTTGGGGTTTGAAGGGACCAGCATGGTCCCAGGGTGTTTTGAGGGATTAATAAAGGAAAGGTGTCATCAGTATGATTTGCTGGGAGGACACTTTTGTTAAGTGATTAGGACTATGTGCTCTAGAGCCTTGCTGCCTGGGTTCTAAGCCCAGCTCAGCTGCTTCCTAGCAGCGCGACCTTGACTAAGTCACTTTACTTCTTGAACCCCAGTACCCTCATATGAGAAGGAGTAATAGACCCTACCCCTATTAGAGGGTCAAACCAGTCAAGGGTTCCATTCATGTCCTCACCTTGTGGTGAGCTGAAGGCCACAGCTGCCCACCCAAGCCTTCCTCTGCCCACCCCTCACCTGGCACATGAGAAGTGCTCAGCCATCCTGGATGGCTGATGAGACCCCTAGTTCTAGTCCTAGCTCTGCCAAGTCAGGCTGTGGCTCAGTCACTTGCTCTCTCTGGGCCTCAGTTCCCCCATGTGTGAAGTGGCAGGACCAGGTGATCTCTAAGGACATCTCCAGTTCTAATATCTATAGCAGGTTGTCCTGAGGATTCATTGAAATGACGGATATAAAGCTTTTAGCCTAGTACCGGCACACAGTAGGTACTCAGTAAACCACCAACTCTAATATTAGGTGACATTTATTGAGCTCAATGCTGAGCATTATTGGTGTCATTTTTACTATTTGCATTAGCAAACTTCTCTGCACCACTCGCTAGTCAATCAGCCAATCATTCAGACCAGCTGCCTCATATTCCACAGTAAAAGTGGAGGCTTAGAGAGTTGAAGTGACCAGCCCAAGGTCACACAGCCACCTTCTCAGTGCCCTGTGTGGTTTGGTCCAGCTAAGTCTGCTGCAGAGCCTTTGTTCCATGTGAGTGTCCCAGAGGGACTCCCCCTCTGCCCCTTCCTTCCCCATTACTCTCTGGAGCCAGCCTTGGAGCTTCAAGCTTCGTGAATGACTTGGTTTAGCACTCGGCCATTAAACGTTCATCTCTTACAATTTCAATCCAATTCCTATAAGTTTATTGGCAAGACGGGGTGTATTAGAGCTGCCAAATTTAATATATCAAGTGTGCATGTCTGAGACGTGGTTTCTCAGCAGTAATGAGAGAAGAGAGGTTTTATATGTTTTCATTTTGAATGACTGTCTGTTCCTGATCCCATTACAGCCCCTGACTTAATGGCTGCTGTCCCTGTCTGCCACAAGAGTGGCTTTCTCCATCAACCCGCTAGGCTGCTGGAACTATCCAGGAGGCTTCTTTGTCTCTGTGTCTCTCCCCAGCCTCTTCCTCCCGAGGCGCATTCCCCAGCCATCCGCTCTGTTGATCAGGTCCCAGCTTCAGCCTTATTTGCCAGGTCCTGGGAGTCTGGGGCTTTAGCTGCTGGCCTGGGCAGCTACCTTATAACCTTGGGGAAGTCATTTCCCTTCCTCCTCTGGGCCTCAGAAACCTGCTCTGTGAAGTGAGGAGTCAGATTGCAGGGCAAAAAGATGGTCTGTGCTCAGCCTTTACAGATCCCACTTGACAGCCCTGAGTGGACCTGTTCCTCCTCTGATCTTGTGGCACCAAACTGGAGGAACCAAGGGCTGGCCATGAGAGTCACAGAATTGCCATTCATCTTGGGCTGCAGATCTCCTGGGTCAGAGGTGGTGGCTGTTGTCACTGTGGCTGAGGGGTCTTTAGACCCTGAAATGTTCGCATCTCCCTCCATGACTGGCTGGGGACCTGTCTCCTTAGAATTTAGTAATCTCTTTGGGAAGCTTCTTTGTCCCTGCATCTCTCTCCAGCCTTTTCTCCCAAGGCACATTCCCCGGCCATTAGTACAAGTTGAGTATCCCTTACCCAAAATGCTTGGGACCAGAAGTGTTTTTGATTTTAGATTTTTTTGGATTTTGGAATAGTTGCAGAATAAATACTGGTTGAGCATCCCAAACCCGAAAATCCGAAATTCTCCAGTGAGCATTTCCTTTGAGCATCATGTTGGTGCTAAAGTTTGGATTTTGAAGCATTTCAGATCTGGGATTTGGGATGCTCAACATGTATTTGCTGCCTGAACCCTCTGCCTTTTCTAAGCCTTGAGCTGGCTATGGAAGAGAAGACACCCAGCCGTGTGATTTCGGGGGACCAAGGTTTGTGTTCTGCCTACCAGCTGTATGACCCTGGGCAAATCATCTCCTCCCTCTGAACTCCAGTTGACCCAAAGGGAAAATGGGAATGAATTTATTTATTCATCAAATACTTGATTGCCTACTCTGTACCATGCACCGTTTTAGGTGCCAGGACTCCAGCAATAAGCAACATAAACATATACCTGCCCTCATGGATTTATGTTCTTACTGGGTGAGAAAGACAATAAACACAGTGAGTAACTTGTTACTTCAAAGGCATAAGTGCTATGAGGAAAAGTAAAGCAGAGAATGGAGAATGCTAAGTGAAAGGTTCTGCAATTTTAAATGAAGTGGTCACGGAGATTACTGAGAAGATAATGTTTGAGCAAAGATCGAAGGAGTCAAGTGAGCAAGTGTGGCAGGTGTCTGGGGGACAGCTTCCAGGCCGAGGGAACAGCAGGTGCAAGTGGCATGTCCCTGGCATGTACAAGGAGCAGAGAGGAGGCCAGTGTGGCTGGCATGGAGAGAATGTGGAGAGGAGGTCAGAGGTCAGAGGTGTGGAAGGGGACTGGGGAGGCTGGCCAGGGGGTAGAAAGTGGTGGTTCTCCAGCCCGGCTACATGTTAGAATTACCTGGGGAGCTTTAAAAAATACCAGTGCCCAGGCTTCAGCCACTAAGATTCTGCTTTAACTGGCCTGTCTTGGAGGGTAGGCACCGGAATTGTAAAAGATCCCTCTGGAATGAGGCCTGTTAGGCCTTAATCATCAACCTGAGAAGTTCCTGATGAAGTGGGGGGCGGGTGTAAGCAAAGCCTTGGCTCAGGTCTGTCCCTCAGGGAGTGCCCAGTCAGGGCAGTGTGCCCAAAGCATTGGTGTGTGGCGTTTTCTCCAGTGGTCTGACCGAGTGCTTTATGGCTTCCCAGGCAGTGGCAGGACCGGGTGTAGGTGGCCATGGGGAAGCGATACTTCTGTGACTACTGTGACCGCTCCTTCCAGGACAACCTCCACAACCGCAAAAAGCATCTGAATGGGCTGCAGCACCTGAAGGCCAAGAAGGTCTGGTATGACATGTTCCGAGGTGGGTGCCCGCTGGCTCAGTGAGCCCTGCTCTTTGATCTTTCTTGTTGTGAGACAAGGAACACCATGGGTCAGTGACAGTCTGGGTCTGGGCTCTGTGAGGATCGAAAGAGAGGGAGGCCTGGGCCACTGGCCCCAGGGGCAGAGGGGCAGGCTGGAGCATGAGCTCTTTTCTCTAGCGACCTTGACCAGGACCTCTTTTTCACACGCAGTGCCAGGCTCTGGAGATACTGTGGCCAGGAAAAAGACCTCTCTGAGGAGGTGGTGTTTGAGCCAACAGTTGAAATATGGAGAAAAGCCAGCTACACCATTTTGGGCAGAGGCATGCAAAGAAGCAGACAGCTGTGAGCAATGCACCAGCTGCTCCCGGAGCAGAAGGGAGGGGTGTGGGCAGACCTAGCAGGTGACGGGGAGAATGGTAGGGGCCGAAGCTGGCTGTGTGGCAGGGATCCTGAAGGCCTGCAGAGGTCACAGTAAGAAGGGAACATTGCCCCAAGGACAGAGGGCAGCCTTTGGAGGGCTTTAGGCAGCGGCTGACGGGGTGATCCAGCTATGTGGTGGGCAGCAGGTGCAGTAAATGCTGTTGAATGACTGACTGGAGGAATGGATGAATAACCAAGCCGCTGGAGGGAAGGCTCTTCTGGGAAAGGCTTTTCAGAGCAGTTGCAACCAGGGCTAATGTGCTGAGGTTGGAAGCACCTAGCACAGAGACTGGTGCCTGGGAGGTGCCCATAGAGGTGTGCTGTGCTGCTGCACAGCTGTCACTAGATGTGCACACTGAGGAATAGCCAGAGAGGGGACAGAGTGTGGCCAGGCAGGAGCTGGATCAAAAAGAGAGGGAGCTTGGCTGTGGGGTGGGCGTGGACTAGGAGCTCCTGGAATGAGCTGGGGCCAGACCGATGCCCCACAGTTTGGGGAGGAGGATTCCAGGACAGGGTCCAGTGCCTGGAAGGAAAGAACTGAGTTCCGGCAGCCAAGAGGGAGGAGAAGGGGAGAAAGAGAGAGTTCTCTGGTCTGAAACTTGGAATTCACAAGAAGAGAGTGACTGTTTATTGAGTGTCTGCTGCATGCCGGGTACTTTCTATGGTTTGTCATTTGCTTTTTTAATAACTCTCTAAGACAGATGTTCTCAGCCCTGGCTGTGGGTTAGGATTCCCTGGAGACCTTTAAATAAAAAGCACTGAGCTTCTGACCCCATCCCCACACGCAAGTTTGGTTGGGGTGGGGACTAGCCATGGCATTTTTATCAGCACCGCACTCTACCGAGTGAGCCACCGGCCGGCCCTTAGCCATGGCATTTTTTTTTTATTTTATTTTTTTTAAAGATGACCGGTAAGGGGATCTCAAACCTTGGCTTGGTGTTGTCAGCACCACCCTGAGCCAGTGAGCCAACCGGCCATCCCTATATAGGATCCGAACCCGTGGCCTTGGTGTTATCAGCACCGCACTCTACCGAGTGAGCCACCGGCCGGCCCTTAGCCATGGCATTTTTATCAGCACCGCACTCTACCGAGTGAGCCACCGGCCGGCCCTTAGCCATGGCATTTTTATCAGCACCGCACTCTACCGAGTGAGCCACCGGCCGGCCCTTAGCCATGGCATTTTTATCAGCACCGCACTCTACCGAGTGAGCCACCGGCCGGCCCTTAGCCATGGCATTTTTATCAGCACCGCACTCTACCAAGTGAGCCACGGGCTGGCCCAGCCATAGCATTTTTAAAGCCCTTGCAGACTCTCCCCATTTCAGATGAGGAAGCTGAGGCTCAGAGGCTCAGAAGAGGGAGGGTGGCCAGGCCTCTGGGCAGGCCAAGCATGGCTGTGGTTGTGAGGGGCTGGAAGTGGAGGCAGGGGGCAATTCAGTGGCAGTGAGATCTTCTAGGTGCCTGAGAGGCCTCTGACCCTGGTGTTATGCAAAGGCTCCCTGTCCCCCAAATCCAGTGGGGGCTGTGATCTGGCATGGAGCTGGACCAAGACCACCTTGGTGTTTGCTCCTAGTCCGAGACTCTCAGCCAAGAACAGCTGTGTCCTGGGGTCCAGGGCTGATGGGCAGAGGTCCTTGTGTTACTTATAGAAAAGTGAAAGGCAGGTGTCCTGAGCCCCTCCTCAGGGCTCCTGCATTCCCAGTGTCCTCTCATCTGACACCCCCGACCACATTCAGTCCTTAGAACAGCTCTGCAAGGGAGGCTAGGTGGGCTACGGGTCCCCATTTATAAGTGATGACTTTAAAATCCAGAGCAGTGAATTTCCTCACCCTGAGTCCCCAGCTGGTGATGACCAGGCTAGCATATAATCTCTTTCCACTTCCTCAAGAGGCCTCCTCAGGGCACAGACTTTGGAAGGCAGCTGTGTTAACCATTAGACCACCAATGCCTCGGTTGCACAGACTTTGGAGAGGCACCATGTGCCCCAGCCTGGGCTGGGACTCGACATGACACCTGCTCTGCCCTGAGCTTCATGGCCTTGGACAAGTCCCTTGGCACTCAGAGGGGCTGATGATCCATTGGCCATGGTCAGGACAAGGGCAGGCCCTGTAGCCAGGCTGTCAGTCTTAAGGTGTCATACACTAACAGTGTGGCCCTAATTTTGTCATGTGTAAAACATCCATAACAACAGTACCCACCTCCCAGGGATGTGACAAAGGCTCAGTAATCTCATGATGACTGCATGGCACATAAAGGTTTACTAAGTAGGAATGATGCCTATGGGTACTAAAAGGATTGGCCTCAGGCCCTTTGCCTATTCGTTCACTCAATGTTTGGTGAGCACTTAGCACATACTCAGCTCCCTGATAGGCTCTGAAGATAAAACAGGCCCCTCTCCTAAGTGACTTTGCGGCAGTTACAACAATGTGTTCTGGGCAGAGCCCCTGTGCTGTGTAGGCCTCCGTACCCTGCTGGCCTCTCCCCTCTGTGGGCATGCCCTTCCTGCTGTCCTCTCTGCCCCAAGAGAGGTCCCCCCATCTCAGAACTCAACTCAGGCAGCAAATCCTCAGGGATGCCCTTCCCAACCCCTGGGCTAGGTCAGGGCATTTGGCTTCATGCTAGATGTTTACCCCGTTTATAACCACATGGATTAGTATGACTGTTGGACTGGAAGGAAGGACCGGCTCTGACTTGTTCTCCACTTAAATCCTCATCCTGGCACGGTGCCTAATGCACAGGACGTGCTCAGTGAATGTTTGTTAGATGAACGTCTAAATGAACGAGCACACAAACATGGGGCACCAGGGGCAGCTGCTAATTTTGGGAGATGAAGCGAGAAGGACCAATAGGGTCAGATCACGAGGAGCCTTGAATGCCAACCAGAGGAGCAGGGCTTTCTTGTGCCCGGGGTTCTCAACCTTGGGTACACTTCAGAGTCACTGAGGAGCTTTTAACAATTCTGATGCCTTTCCCCTCCAACGAAGTAAAGCAGAACCTGAGAGGGGTGGGTGCGGTATCCATGTGCTTTGAAAGCTGCCTGGTGATTCTGATGTGTGGCTGGGTTGAGAACCACCGGCCAGATACTAGACAGCCTGGAACTCTCCTCTCATGCTGAACCACCCAGCCAGGCCCCTGTCTGGGACTCGGGCTCAGCCCCTCTGCCAGTCTCAATTGTCCTAGCCTTAGGGAAGTCCTGGGCAATGTCCACATGCCTTCCACCAGCCCACCTGCCCTAGGTAGGGCAGGCAGGGTATGTAGTCATGTCTGTAGCACTAGCTGGGTAGGCTGAGTCTGACAAGCCCAGTGCTGACAGATGGACCCCTCCCCACCCCATTGGCCCCACCCATGGCTCGGGCCCTCCCTGAAGTGAGTCCTTTGCTAACCCTACTCCACCAGACCACCCCCACCCCCAGCCACCAGCTTCCCTGCCCTGGGCAGGGCAGGAGTCCCCATCAGCATGGGCCTTTACCCAGCCACCGGGAGATCAGCAGCCACACAGGGCTGCTTATCAGAGCATGGGCTTTAGTCTGCCACACACTAGTGTTGAAGACTGGCGCTGCCACTTTTGGCAGATCATTTCCCCTGTCTGAACCTTAGTCCCCATCTGCAAAATGGGGATGTTAGCACTGTGCATCGGGTTTGTGAGGAGGAAATGAAATAAGAACTGGTGCATGTTAGTGTCACCTGGGGAACAGGATGCTGAGGCCTGTCTGGCTCCAGAGGCTGATTTTGTTGTTACTTTTCCGGTTATTCTAATGTGCTGCCGGGGTTGGGAGCCACAGGTCTCCTCTGCCAAGCACACTCAATCCATTATCTTATTAAATTTTCACAGCAGTCCTGCCAGGTGGGAATTTTCCTCCCATATTATATGAGGAGAAACTGAGACTTGGTGAGATTAAGCAGCTTGCATGTAGTCATGTGTAGATGGGATGTGAGCTTAGGTTTCCTGGACTCTGAAGCCCGTGGTCTTTCCTCTACCCCAGTGGCCTCTAGAAAAGTTGTGGATGAGCGTCCAGCCCAGCCCTGGCCTCTCCCCTCCTCCGGGGCCTTTGAATCAAGGCACCGACCTCAGGTGTCTTACTCACAGATTTTGACTGATAGATACCTCACCCACCAAGAAGTACACAGAGCTTAAAACCATAACTATATGATGAAAGTAGAGGTAAGAAAATTCAGAGGAAACCAGGGCTAAGGTTAGTATCCAGAATGATTGACAGAAAGTTGCATCCAGGGCAGGTCTGGCTCTGAGTGCCCCGCAGCTGGTGTAAGGAGGAGAAATGGAGAGCAGGGTTGCAGTCTTGCCAGTGGAGCAATGCCTTGACCCTAGGACAGGCTGGTGGGCTTCCTGGGCACCAGGATTTTTTTTTTTTTTTTGCTTTTTATTTTAAAATAATTATAGATTCACAGGAAGTTGCAAAGACAGTCCAGAGAGGTCCCATGGTACCAGGATTTAAAAAAAAAAAATTCCCCGAGTGATTCCATTGTGCAGTCAAGGTCTAGAACCTCTGACGTAAAGCCTGGTTCTTGCCTTTGGCTGGTCCTGGGTGGTGGAAGGGGTCAGGTTCACCGGAAGCTTGGTTCCCTCTGCCAGCATCCCCACCTGTGGTTATCCCTTGCTTACACTCCTTCGTAAGTGGGGAGGTCTTTTCTCTCCTCACAGCTGTGTCTGGCTGAAGTCCCTGCCCCTGTGGCTTCTACCTCCCACCTCCCTTGGTAGAGCCATCTGAACCCCGTTCCTCTCTTCTCTTGCAGATGCGGCTGCCATCTTGCTGGATGAGCAGAACAAGCGGCCCTGCAGGAAGTTTCTACTGACAGGTAAAATGCTCTGATCAGCTTGGGTCCCTTCAGGAACCAGCAGTGCCCAATCTGGCCTGCCTGAACCTCTGCAGAATGTCTCCCTCCACCCTGGCCATCAGCCAAGCCTGCTTTGCAGCCCTGGCTTCAGTCACAGCCTTCCCAGAGTTGTGACAGGGCCTGATTCTCAGCTCTTCAGACCTAGAATGTGATCTTATCAGCTCACCCAGAACAAGCAAGCACTGAGAGATTGCAAGGAAATCCAGGAGACACTGATGGATGTACTAGACTAGCTGGTTAAGTTAGCCTGGGGGCCCGACCTCCTCTATGGCCTCCTTCCCAGCAGGCAAGACTGGAGGCAATAACAGGCCCAATGATCTGAGGAAGTTCAGAATCAGAACCCAGGATGGGGCTGGCTGGTTAGCTCAGTTGGTTAGAGTGCAGCCTTATAACACCACGGTCAAGGGTTTGGTTCCCAGTACAGGCCAGCTTCCCCACCTGCCCAAAAAAGAACCAAAGATGCTAGGTGTTGATTAACTGCTTACGATGCAGCTAATAAAGATGTATATAGCTCAAAGAGAAAAACCTCAGTAAGTGAAGGAGCCAAAGGCAGGTGAAAATAAGGGCAGGAAAAATAAGACAAAGCCAGGAGAATAATGAGTCTCTTCCATGCTTGCCCTTGAGATCCTGTGTACTCTCTAAGGGTTTGGCCCTGAGCTTCCTGGTAGCCAAGGCAAAGAGGGATACCCTGATTATTCACATGGTTTGTAAGGGAGCTTCACATGGGGGAGAGGTAATGCTGTTGAACCAGGGAAGCTGGATGAATGGCTGTGCTCCCATCAGGAGATGGTGCTGCCCCTAGAATGGGCACCAGGCCTGCAGATCAGGGGCTTCCCTATAGACTTCACCTTGATGGGAATACGCCATTGGGAGGTGATGCTGGCTTAGGACACCTCCAGTCTCCAGTTATTTTGAGACACATTTTGGTCTCCTCAGTTGAAATTGGGAAAGCCACCTAGACGTTGGTACCTCCTTGGCAAAGCTGCCATTGAAGCCTTTCCGAGGAGCAGTCCAGCTGCTTGTGTGAGTCAAGTGGGAAGGTGGGGCACCAGCCTTTGCAATGGCCCAGCATGGGGAGAGAAAGCATGACCCTTGTGGGGACCCATGTGTAGTCCACTGAAGCTGGGGGACACACAGGATAGGAGCAGGAGGTTAGTGACAAGAAACAGCCTGCAGAGGCTTGTGCAGGCCAATCATGACATGTTTCAGCTGGATTTGATCCCCAGCTCCAGGGGCTGCCAGAGAAGGGTCGTGAGCAGGGCATGATAGACCAGACAGGTTGCTGCAACTGCTGGGTTAGTGTGGGGCCACAGAGAGTCCAATTTTTTGTTCCAGACTGGGGTTGCTAATCTTTAGGCCGAAAAGTTCTTTCCCTAAAAGTCTGGAACCCCTCATCTGGGAGCCCTGCAGCCAACAGTGGGAACCCTTCCTGAGCAGCAAGTAATTCTGTCTTCCCATTGCAGGCCAGTGTGACTTTGGCTCCAATTGCAGATTCTCTCACATGTCAGAGCGAGACCTGCAGGAGCTGAGTATCCAGGTGGACGGTGCGTGTCAAGAGGTACCCTGGGCTAGGCAGGAGTGGGGTGCTGGGGGTGTACAGGGTCTGAGACCAGGGAAGCTGCCCTGTGCCTCCCCACCTCCACGTCATCAGTAGCCGCCATATGGGGTAGGCCAAGTGATGCCCAGGGTAGTGGGGGATCCCTGAGCCCCTTGGTTTGGGGTGGGTGTTAGGAACAGCCTCTAAACTGCCCCTAGGCAAGAGTGGAGAAGGAGCAGGACTGTGTCCCTTGAAGGTGAAGCAGGCGTGGCTTCCTGCCCAGGAGCCCTGAGTGTGCACCTCAGCCCCGCCTGCACCCTGCTGCTACCCTGGCCTGTTCGTGGATGTTCTCCCTCCCTCGCTTATTCAGGCTGATCCCTTAAGACACACTGGGGACAAGGGAAAGAAGAAAGCTCCTTCGCTGCCCTCAGGATTCTTATAGGCTAGTGATTCCAGGGAGGGGCACATTTAGCTTCCGTGGAAACTGGTGTGTCTACCTTTGGGAAATTTACTTCCTACTTCTCCAATTAGAGAACAAGGAAATTCCCACTTCAGTGGTCTTTGTCAGTCTTCTCCCACAACCCCTCATTGAACAGGTGGAGAAACTGAGGCCAGTGCTTGGGCAGAAGGGCCTCAAGTAAGCCCCCCAGCATGTTAGAAGCTGACTCCGAGTGTTCCAGGGTGCTGCTGCTCACTCCTCTCTGTCTAGGTGGCCATGGAGCCTCAGGCTAGTGTCTGGGCAGCTTGGCCTTGCCCTCGTCCCCCAGTGGGCCTCGCTCCCCTCTCACTACCCAGACTCTGCAGGCCCCGTGCCCTGTCCTGGGGAGCTGATGGTGGTGTGGCTGCAGCCTGGCACCGGTACAGTTTCCAGGAGCTTCCCTGGGACCGAAGTAAGGCCTCATGCAGCTGGCCAGAAAGACCTGGCAGCAGCAGCGTCTCCAGCTCTTCGCTGGCCACGGACTCTCAGGGAACAGTTGGCCCATGGTAGGGTGAGCACAGGCTAGTGGATCTGGAGCTGGAGACAAAGCATGGGGGAGACAGATTGGGAGAGGCCCAAGGGAGCTGGAAGCAGAGGTGTGGCTCAGCTGGCTTTGCCACATCCCCTGTAACCATGACACATGGCTTAACCTCTTGGAGGCAGTGTCCTGACTGTCAAACTTGACTGCTTGGGGAGATGAAGCAAGATGACGCCTGTGCAGCATCAGCCCAGGGCCTGTCCCCAAATAACCACTGCTCCATGAGTGTGATTATTTCCCTCTGACTCAAGGCCCATCCCAGACCACCCAGAGACTCTGACTCTGTCACATATTCACACCCAGTTAGTATGAGCTCCATTCAATGCTTCGTTTTAATTCTGTGAGTAATGGTTTTTGTAGGATGTTTTAGGGGAAGAAAAATCAGGAAAACTGAGGCTCATTACCTCGCCCAGGGTCAGAGACCTGGTACATGGCAGAGCCAAGATTCAACCTGTTCTATAGCCCTCCCAACACCGCAGATTTGGACCCCTGCTGAGGACCAGGCTCTTTATTTTTTTTATTTTTACTTTAAAAATTTATTTATTATTATTATTATTATTATTTTACATTCTAAGATGGTGTGGAGCGGTTAGGGGGAGGGGAGAGGGGAAAGGGGAAGAGGATACAGTCGGAGGAAGAAGGAAGGGGGGCATGGTCAAGGCCTGTGGCACCCCCCTCATTCTGGCAGGGGAGCCCAGGGGGCTTCCGGCAGTGGCTCCATCGTTGCTGGGCTAGATGTAGACTTTGTGGGGGGGCAGGCTCTTTATACACATTGTCCCGTTGCCAACTCCCCAAGGTTTGGGAGGCAACCAGCATTGTCTCCATTTGATAGGGACACAGTGTGAGGCTGGGGGCACTGGGCTTTGGTGCACAGAGGGCCTGGGTGGTGGCAGCATGGTAGGGACAAGCCAGTGGCCCTGCTCCTGGCCTCCCAGCCTGTGTCTCCCCAGGATGTTGCTGCAGCATCCCAGGGCTTGTCCAGAGCCTCCCAGTTCCTGCTGCTTCGTGGGAGGGCCAGACAGGCATGAGTGTACCTCTCACTTGCTTTTGTCTCCCTATCCCGTACAGAGGAGAGGCGGGCCAGGGAGTGGCCACTGGACATTGCTGAACTCCCTGAAGGCAATCTGGAGGACTGGCTGGAAAAGAGAGCCAAGCGGCTGAGCTCAGCCCCAAGCAGCAGGTACAGGCCCCAGGGTCCCCTCCTCCTGGGCCCGCTGGAGGCAAGATCCCAGCCAGCCTGCCCTTCCCAGAAGCTGAGGGATCTCCATGAACTGCCCAAGCCCGGGGACCAGGCACAGACCCCCCAACACACAGAGCTCCCTGAGGGTTGGGGGCTCTTGGGTAGAGCATCAGCTAGAGGCTGAGGAGGTATGCCTTTGAAGTTGCCTATTCCTGGGCCTCGTTTCCCTGCTTTTAGTGGCTCGTCCCTTTATTGGAGTCTGTGCGGGCTGCAGGGGAGGCAGGTGGCCAAGTGGATTTGACTCCACATCACCAGGTTCACTGCTGGGGGGGGGCGGAGCTGTGGGTAACGAGCCCCCAGTGCACTAGGCATTGTGCACCTGCTACCTGCTGTCCTCTCTAGGTCCCTGTAGAAGGGGAAACTGAGGGTCCCAGGAGGAATGTGACTTGCCTAAGGGCACATAGCTAGGAAGAGGCAGAGACGGTATCATACAGTAGTGTGACAAGGTCATTGTCCCACTGCTTCCCCTAAGGAAGAGGTTTCGGGGTGGGCCCAGCACTCAGGGTGCTAGGAAGTGGATGGGGAGCCTTCACCTCTTATACAGGGAACTTGCTGGGTGAGGGCCCTCAGGGTGTGTGTTGTGTGCCATCCCAGGTCTTCCTCTTTGAGGGGAGGGGCTCAGCCCACACTTTACACCAACAAACTGAGGCACAGGGGCAGGCTGGGGCTTCCAAAGGCCATGCATCATCACAGCCAAAACCAAAGCCAAGGCTCCTGGGCTTTTCCACCAGGTATGGAAGGAGATAAAGGGGAGGGAAAGGTCTAATGAATGTGCTCCCAAGCTGCATGTGACTTGGTACAGGTTGTCCGCCCTTGTCCAATGCCTCTCTTGCAGTGGGGCTTCAGACCCCATTATCTCTGTAGTGTGGCCTCATGGGACAGTGGCCTCATCTGGGCCAGGGGAGCCTGGTCAGACAGTCTGTGGGCTGAGGCCTCCCTCGGGCCTTCACCAGGAAGTGAAGGCCAAGCTTCTTGCCTTCTCCATGCCCCAGTGAAGAGGTTAAAGTATTTTAAAATTAACTGTGTATTTTACCTTTATTTAAAATCTGTGACCAGTTTTTGTCCCCCAACCCTAAAAATATATAGTACAGATGTGACTCACATGCTGGAGTGTGATGTCCCTTCCTCCTGGTCCTGTCAGAAGGGCTTATGACTTTGGTCATGTGGGTGTCCCCCTTGGGGCTGTCCAGGGATCATGTCCTGCACCCCAGGCTCCTTCAGCCCAAGTCAGAGGGCTCGGGGCTGTCAAAGGATTTAGTCCCCTGCTGCCAGCACAGACTCCAGTGAGGATATGGGCCACTAAAGCACAGAGCTCTGGGACATCCCCACTGTCCTGAGCCCACTTTAGTTCAGTCTCACCCCTTTGCCACTCCAGGGACCTGGCCTCATACGGGTCCCTTCCATGCTCTGCTGCTTACTAACTGTGTTGTGCTGGCCATCCACCTCCCTGCTCTGGCTCTGGGAGTCCTCCTCTGGGAGTGAGTGACATAGGCTTGGGTACCTCTTGGAGTACCTCTTAGGGCTGTGATGAGGGTTCAGG
The DNA here is from genome assembly GCF_000696425.1 of Galeopterus variegatus. Taxonomy (NCBI): domain Eukaryota; kingdom Metazoa; phylum Chordata; class Mammalia; order Dermoptera; family Cynocephalidae; genus Galeopterus; species Galeopterus variegatus. Next base: position 323,803 of record NW_007727315.1, read on the forward strand.
GAGACTCTATAGATGGGCTGGAGGAGCGCCCGTGGGTGGGGTGGAGATGGGGTTCCCCAAAGTCCCTGCCTGGGTGCAGATAGATGTGTCCCAGCGCTAACTTGGAATGCTGTGACTATGAAGCTCAGAGGACTAGGACACAAGATGGGGAAACTGAGGCTGAATGACTGGCCCCGAGTCACAGGTAGAAGTGGTGACCACATGATAATTTGGTTTGTCTGGTGCTTACAGTGTGCCTACCACTCAGCCCTGGGCATTTAGGGAGATTGGCACCCTCACTTTGCAGCTCAGGAACTTTAACCTCCCCAAGAGGTTGTCTGTCCTGGTTACACACCTGCTGCCCTTTGCCATCACTTGAGAGAGAGCTAGGCCCCTGCTCCATGTCTAGACCAGAGGCTGCCTCTGTCACCATGTTCAGAGCTGGCAATGGCCCTGTCCAGCCACAGGTCTGAGTGGCACTGGCAGCAGCTTGCTGCCAGGATGGCAGTGGCTGTTTCTGGAATGGAATCTGCAATTGAGGCCCATCCTAGTCCCTAGGGGATCTCAGCCCTGCCCCCCAGGCTGCACTCCCTCGGGCCACCCAACCTGGTCACTTCCAGGGGATATACTGTCTTGACAGCCACACCTGCCTGTCCACCTGCCTCCTGTCCACCTGCCTGCTGAGGGCTCAGAGCCACAATGAAATACTGTCTGGGCTGAGCAGGACTGTGTAGCTGTGAGAAAAAGAGGTTGTTGGGAGGGAGGTGACCATGTATTCTTCCTTTTGCCATTGCCGCCTCGGGCTTCCAAAGCCCTCTTCCTGTAGGCTGTGAAACATGACACCATTCCCTGAGGCCCTGGGCTTTGGGTTCTGCCCCTGCATCCATGGCCTTTGCCCTGCAGAATGGGGAGAGGTGGATTCAAGCCCCCGGCTGTCTCACTCTGTTCCCCCTCTCCTCGGTTACACTGGAGGCAGTCCTGTGTGCCCTCTGTGCCCTTCATCCACACTGGCTCTCCTACGCGGCCACAGCAGCCCCCTCCCTGGTCTCCCATGAGAGGCACAGGGGCAGGCTGGGGCTTCCAAAGGCCATGCATCATCACAGCCAAAACCAAAGCCAAGGCTCCTGGGCTTTTCCACCAGGTATGGAAGGAGATAAAGGGGAGGGAAAGGTCTAATGAATGTGCTCCCAAGCTGCATGTGACTTGGTACAGGTTGTCCACCCTCGTCCCATGCCTCTCTTGCAGTGGGGCTTCAGACCCCATTATCTCTGTAGTGTAGTCTCCCCTCTGCTCCTACAGTTCATCTTACAACAGCCCTAACACACCCCAACCCTGGCCCTGACCTGCCCTGCCCTGCTTAAACCCTCCCTAGGCTTACTCCAACTCAGGAGGACCTGGACTGCACAGCCCAGCTTGCAGGACCTGGGGGCACCTCTTTGCTGCTTACCTGGCCCGTGGGGGTCACCTTCTCACCTCTTTCATCTGGCCTCTGTGTCAGTCGCACTGGATACTTAGCAGCTTCTTAGATGTGGCGGTCATTTGTGGTTTCGGGCACCTTGTATGTGCTGTTTCCTTTGCCTGAAACTGCCTCCCCACTTTCCCTGGCAAAGTCAGACTCTTGTGGAAGCTTTAGCTAAGACATCACCCTTCCAGCCCCTCTTGCCCCTCACTTGAGCAGGTGTGGGTGGGCCCAGGACATACTAACTGCATGAATGAGCATTTAGGGGAGCAGGGTCCCTGGCCTGGATGACTGTTACCTGGGTGTTAGTGCCGTGGGCCATTTGTGGGGATGGTCTGGGGACCTCAGGAAGTCCCTCTTTCTCTCTGGCTGTCTGTGTCCTCACCCAGGGCACAGATGGCTGCCTGGGGCAACCCAGATCTGAGGGCTGCAATCCCCCCAGGTTGAGCAGAGCCCCCCAGGTGAGCCAGGCCAGCCCTCTTTGCACATATAGAGAAATGGAGGCTCCAGAAAGCACTGGCCTGGTGGCACTGTGCCCACCCCCTCAGCAGACTGACCCTGAGGATCTGCCAAGAGCAGACAGTGGCAGCAGGAGGGAGAGGCTAGCTTCAGACATGCAGACTAATCCCCGGGAGAAGCTAGTGCTCGGCCCTGCTTCTCATTGTTGGCTCTTCAGATTGTGACTTTATCCCTCTTAATCTCCCTTTGCACCCCTCTCTGGGCCAGTGCTGCTGTTCTGGCCCATCCACCTCCCTAAGACTCTACTTCCTTCTGATTAGGACCATGGTTGGGGAAATGCAAGAGAGCTGCTCCTGTTCTCGTGCACAGGGCAGAGAGGCCACCAGAGAAGCCACAAGAGTCCATGAGCAGAAGTGTGCCACATGCACACCTCACTGTCCCCGTCGACTCTGTGTAGGGCTAGAGGGGTGCACTCTAAGGCTCAGAGGCTTGCATGACTGGGGCCCTGGCAATGTGCCAGTGTCTGTGAGCCGACTTGAGAGACTCCACCCTTCTCCTGTCAGGGGGCTTCAGGGTGGGCAGGGGCACTGGGCTGAGCCAGACTTGGCCAGCAGCTGGGGCATTCCCTTTTAGCAACTGTGGAGCCTCCCCATTCCCACCCTTCTCTGTGGATGGTAGAGTTGTCGAAATCTTCCCAGTGCTATAAATCTTGTTGAGAGCTGCTTTCTGTGCTTTCCAGCAGGCAGCAAGCCATTGAGCAGAGGATGTCCCTGTCCTGTCACAATGGGAGGCCATAGAGGCTGCACTTAGGGCTCCCTGAAGTCCTCGACTCTGTGTGGCAGGTCAGGCCCAGAGAGAAGCAGGCTAGGTGGGTAGAGAGAAGCCAACTCCCAGGGCTCCTGACCCCAGCCCCTCACCTCCACCTCTCAAGGCCTCTCCAAACCTCTCACAGATGGCCCAGGCCCTTCTCTTTCTGCAGAGGGCTAGCCACGGGGCCTTGGAGCCTGCCAGGACCTGTCAGGGCCTCCCCTTCACTGAAGGTTGGAAGGCAGGGAGGGGTGGAGTACAGTGCTGCTGGAGCAGGGGGAGCTGAAGTGGAAGCAGGCAGTGTCTGGAATCGATGTGTGAATTGCATTCCAGCCCCTCATCCCTCATCCCGTGTCACTTGGACATATCACTGACTCCTGGCACCTCAGTTGCCTCATCTGTAAAATGGGCTTCATGTGAGGATTCTTGAGGTTTCTCTAGGTCATGGTGTCTGGCCCAGTATGGTACCTAGTCAGTAAGAGCTCTCAGTATTACTGTGTGTCAGTCAGCAGTCACTGGGTGGCTTCCTCATGCCAGGACTGGCTCTGGGCACTGGGGTACAGATAGGGCCTATCTCTCCCTGCTGGTCTCCACCCTCGGAGAGCCCCAGTCCCATAGGGGAGACAGATGAGCTCTCAGGCGAGTTCAAAGTGCTCAGAGGTTCAAGGGCTTTGTAGCCTGAGAAGGGCACTGCAGCCCTGGGGCAGCAGCCCGAGTAAGGCCGGAAGGATCTGAATGTGGAACAGTGGAGGGGTGGAGGGAGGCTGCCTCTGGGCCTCCCTGGACCTTGGTCAGCTCCCTTCGGACAGGGTGCCCCAGGCTGGGCACAGAGGACGTCTTTCCACAGGCAGGCACTTCAAATGGGCCCTGAATTCTGGGGCAGGTGGCTCGGGGGAAGGTGGATGCTGAGGAGGAGGAGAGTGAGTAGCATGAGAAATGAAGCTTTTAAAAAAAATTTAGACAATATTTTTTTCTGATTTCAAAGGCTTGTGTGCTTGTAAAACTTTTTGAAAGTATAAAGAAGTAAAAAAACTCACCCATAATTGCACCACTGAGATAGAACCACTTAACATTTTGCTGTCTCTCAGGTTTTTTTAATGTATTTATATATGTTATATATCTTTAAACAAAAATAGTATCATGCTATATACATTATTGTATAAGCTGATTTTTCTCCCTATTCACATAGCATGTCTTTCCCCATCAGTGCATATAAGTCTGCCTTCATTTTTCCACAGGCTGCATAGCATTCTCTGCCGTGGACGTGCATATGTACTTAGTCAGTCCCCCACAAGTAGATTCCAAGGTTATTTCCATCATCTTGGCCATTCTTATAGCTCAATATCTGCCTCCAACCCCGCTATTTCCTTGGGCTCAGTCCTTAAAGGTGAGGTTGCTGGCTCAAAAGGTTTGCATGTTTTTGAGGTTCTGCCTTCCAAAAAGATGGTACAGCTGACTGGTGGCTCACTTGGGAGAGTGTGGTGCTGATAACACCAAAATTAAGGGTTCTGATCCCCATACTGGCCAGCCACCAAAAAAAAGTAACAATAATAACAAAGAGGTGGTGTAGGCAGCTGACCCTCCCCACAGCCAAGGTGGGGGGTGCCCCAGCCTGGGCCGTGCCTCACTCTTACTCTCTGCCCGTCTCCTTCTCTCTAGGGCTGAACCCATCAGAGCCACCATCTTCCAGTACCCTGTGGGCTGGCCACCAGTCCAGGAGCTGCCCCCATCCCTGCGGGCTCCCCCACCCGGGGGGTGGCCCCTGCAGCCCAGAGTCCAGTGGGGCTGAGCCCTCACCCCTGCCTGACCGCACCTGGTCAGCTCTCTCATCAGTCACAATAAAGACAAGGGCTTATACGGGGGAGGCTGAGCCCCTTCCTGCTGCACTCAAAGGAGCCTCTCAGACTATCTGCCCAGCCTCACTGAGGCTCAGGCGCAGCCCTGGGCCCGGGTCTGCGCCATGCAGCTCCACCTGCCCACCCTCCCTCATGGAACGTCTTGAGAGGACGGGTGAGGAAACTTTTGGATGTTTATAAAGAAAGTCTGTCACCACATGGTCTGGCTGTGCTTCCCCCTGCCCAGTGCGCTGAGCTCCATTCTCGGGGGATGGGCAGGGCTGGAATGAGACGAGATCCTCTCCAGGGTGCTCTGTACTCGCTGCCCTTTTCCCTGGGGACCAGTGGGGGCTCTGCACGGCCAGGCAGAGTGTGGGCTGGTGTGGCTGTGCCCATCGCCTGGGTGAGAAGGGGCTCCAGGTCTGAGGAGAGGAGCCCACAGACTCCACCTGCCATCCCTGCCCCAGCAGAATCGCAGCCCTACCTGCCCTTGCTGAGCTGGTGCCAAGTGTTCGGAATGGCACAACTGGGGCAGTGACAGGAGCTGGGTCTCTGGCCTTGAGGGTGAAGAGAAGTGGAGGGACCCTGGAGGGCAGGCCCTGGGCTTGGGAGAGCGGCCTGGCCAAGCTTGGCACTGATAATGCTGGGCTGAGCCAGCTTCTCGGCCCAGGGGGCAGCACAGGGCCCCCCCAAGTTTCTGCCCTGGAGGAGCCCCCTAGCCAGTGGGGAGACCACATAAGCTGCTCAGGCTATTTGGAGCCTGCAGGCCCCAGCTCTGCTTCCTTCCTCAGTTGGACTACAGATCTAAGTTCTGAGCTGGGATGGCAGGTGATGTGGCCCTTGGTTGCAGGGGCCCAGGAGGTGAGGAGGCTGGTGGGGGACCCAAGAGGTGAGGGAGCTGTGAAGCTACTTCAGATGCCCCATCTCCATGAGCTTCTGCCCTCCGGGAAAATCCCTGTGGAAGGGGGAACTGAGGCCAAATCTCGGGCTCACTGAGCCTCAGGCTCCTCACCTGTGAAATGGGCTGGCTCTGGCCCCAGCAGGTGCATAGAGAAGGAGGGCTGGGTTTGGATTTAAGGAGTGTCAGAGGAAAGGACCCAGAAGAAGACCAGAGCCTCCTCAGGCCATGCCAGGAGCAGGGCCCAGGAGCCCCCAGCCTTGTGCCCTAGCACAAGAGGAGGCTTTCTGCCCCTCCTCTTCCACCCTGCCCACAGCCCTGGGCAAACCTCAAGGACCAGGGCCAGGGTTGGCCATGTGGCTCTGGGCAGGCAGCTGCCCCTTCTGAGCACAGGGTGTCCCCTCCTGCTTAAGGGACCACAGCAGTGATCAGGTCCTGGGGGTTCCTGTACAAATCCCTCCTTAATTTCCCAGGAGCCCCTGGACAGCAGGAAGAGTTAGTGCTACATACAGGTCAGGGTGGGGGCATGGTCAGGGTTTAGGCAAGGCTGGGGCCATCCTCAGAGCCGCCATCAGGTCCTCCACAGCCAGGCCACGGCTCCATGCAAGGCCCATGGGGTAGGTGGGGTGGGGTCGCCAGACATCCAGGCCCTGAAGTACGCACAGATGGTGGCCTGGAGCCGGATGAGGGAGTGGGCTGTAGGCGGCGGTGGATGTAGAGAGGGCCCCGGGCACCGCATGCGCCAGACAGGGCATCCAGGTGGCGCCTATTTCATGCCGCTGCGCAGCACCTGGTTGGCCGCGATGAGCATGACACTGATGATGAAGGCGATGGCAAAGGCGCAGATCAGACTCTTGCGCACGCATGTCTGGCGGATCTGCTGGTTGGAGCAGGCTGTGTCCGCCCGCCGGGAACATCAGGGAGCAGGGAAAAACAGAAGGGGACATCAGAGTGATGGGATCAGGAACTGCCTGCACTTCGGCACATGGACTTGTCCCATGGGGCACACAGGGACTTGAAGCTTGGACAGGCAAGGAGGTCCCCAGCCCCCCTCTGCAAGCTCCTGGTATGTCCCCCTGCCCACGCAGTTGAGCCCCCCCGTGGGTTTCCAGGGGCCAGCCACTCACTCTCCACGTCCACAGGACACTCCTCAGCCGTGCCCAGGTGGCTCTCCTCCTCTGTCATGATGATATTCTCTATGTCCTTCATGGACAGGTGCTCACAGAAGGTGTCGTAGAGCAGCCGCTTCAGCTCGTCCACTGTCAGCTTCTGCATGTCGCACTTGGGAGAGGGGGGAGACATGTGCTCTGGCCATCACCACCACCGTCCCCACCCAGCACCCTGCAGCCACCACACAAGCCCAGTGACAGGCCTCCAGATTCTGGAGGGCTGGAAAACCCCCCACAGAGTTCTTGGCCAACACTGCCTCCCTCAGGGAGCCCATGGTCCTCTGGGAGGCAAGACATCAGTGGCCTGGCATGGTCATCTCCCTTCACAGTGTGGACCCAGCCATCCGCTGGCCCCATAACGCCCCACTACAGTGTGCACAGCCCTGGGTCCCAGCCAGCCAGGGCATACCTTCCAGAAAACGGTGTCAAAGTCAGTGCCATGGAACTTCTCTGGGATCCCTGAGGTGGAGAGCTTTGGTCCCAGAAGGGTCACAAACTCCTCAAAGTCTACTTGGCCATCACCTAGAGGGGGCACAGGTCCAATCAGCAGGTCAGGTTGAAGCCTGGCCCAGGCAGGCAACCCAGGGCCCAGAGGACCTGGGATGGAGTCCTGGCCCAGCTTGGGCCTACTATATAACATGTGCCAGGCTCTGGGCTGATGCCAAAGCCACCAAGTGTGATGAGGCCCCACTGTGGAAGGTGGAGGTGAGAACAACATGTGGGCCCTGAGTGGGGCTGGCACTTGGGAAACTCTACCATTTCACTGAGAACCTCCATGGCTTCCCAGCACCCTGTTGCTGTCCTGGGTAGGTGTGGGGCCTGACGCTCTCTACCACAGAGACAGGATATGAAGCTCAGGAGGGACCACCTGCCCGGGCTGTCACCTGCTCTCTGGATGGTGAGGAGGAAGGGGATGAAGAAGAGAGGACTTGGAATTACTGCTCCTTATGAATTTTTCCATAATAAAATGCCAGGTGGGAAGTACACTAAGTTAATGATTTTATTTTGGGTGGTAAGAATAGGGGTATTTATTATAATCTTCCTACTTTTCTATACTTAAAATTTCTAAGAATGCAGAGTACAAGGAGCAGTTTCTGACCCCTGTGTGTGACTGGGGCTGTCACGACCTCTCTGGCCTCAATCCTCCTGGCTGAGAAATGGGGCCATACCTGGCTGCAACCTGCCATGGGCTTTGGAGGGACTGGGAGAAGGGGGAGGGAGAGACCCAGGGTGGGCTCAGCCTCAGTGGCTTAAGCCCCAGACCCTGTCCCACCCCCAAGGCCCAGGAGATGATTGAGGAGACTGAGACAGGGGCCGGTGCTCACCGTCCATGTCCAGGCGCTGGATGATAACTTCCAGCTCCACCTCATTGGGCATGTAGCCCAGGGAGCGCATGGCTGTGCCCAGCTCCTGCTTGGAGATGAAGCCATTGCCGTCACGGTCAAACACCTTGAAGGCCTCACGGATCTCTGTAGGGGGAGCAGAGCAGTCTGGGACCTGACCCCTGTCCACAACAACCCCCTTCCCAGACCCCCAGTATCCCCGAACCCACAACCAGTGCACAGTATTGAGAATCCAAACCAGAGCCTGCAGATCTGGCTAGAGACCATCACTAGGTGGCCGAAGAGTGCACTAGCAGGGCTGTATTCGGGAATCCCAGGGCAGGCTGAGCTGGGCAGCAAAGGTGCACCCAGCCCGAGGCAGTGCCCGCCCTCGGGGTCTTTGCGTGCCACATTCACACAGCCTTTCCAGGCATGCTCACGACGACCCCATGTGGTGGGTACCACGTGCTGCAAAGGACACTGGGTGGCAGCTGCCAAAGGCTTCCCTGCTCACCCCTACTCCTCCCACCCCCATCCCCCATCCCCAGCCCCCTGTGCTTCCTCCCGGGGGCTCGGGCTCGTTAACACTGGCCAACACTCGCTAATGGCAGCCACGCAAGACGGCAGCAGCTCCAGGCTAATGGGCTGACGCTAGCTTGGCACAGACTGCCTCTTGGTTTGGGGGAGGCAGGAGGGGTGGAGGGGCCCCATCAGGCCCAGCCAGGATCAGATGTGGGGGTCACCCTCCCATTGTTTAGAGGGAGAGACTGAGGCCTGAGGACCTGCATGACTCAGAGGTGGGGAGCCTGGGAATGAGCAAACCAGTGTTTGACCTTGGGCTGGCCTCAGTCATATCCACAGTGTAATGGGCAGAATGGTGTGGGATGACAACGGTTTTACCAAAGACACTTGGGGACTGTTAAGGGGGCCCTAACCTCTCACCTTGGCTCCACTTCTGTTTCTCTGCCTTTGTCCCTTAACGATCACAGCCCCAGCAGGGCCCTAAAGAGCATTTGCTTTTGGGGTGGGAATCTCAGTCCACTCACTCAAGCTGGAAACTTGCCAGCTTCCTGGCCTTTGCCCAAGCTGTTCCCCTGGGTGGGATTTCAGCAGGCAGAGTTAAGCTCCTTGTGTATGTGTTTGGAAGTAGACAGACAAAATGCCCCATACTGCACACCCAGAAACTGAAGCCTAGAGAGGCTAGGTGACCAGCCCGGAGTCACCGTTATTGCTGCTGGTGAGGCCGGCCCAGGCCTTAGGGGTCTGTAAACCCTGAAACTGCTCGTAGGATCCTCCACCTTGGAGTCATTCCCTGGTCTCAGGGGCAGCAGGGGAACCCAACTCAGCCTGCTGGCCCCATGACAGACTAGGGGTAATGGCTCAGACAGCGAGGTGGCTTGGGCCAAGTCCTCAATCATCATCAGGCTCTTCCCACCTGGTGTCTGTACCCAAGTCTGGGAGGTCATACTGGCTCACACGTAGGCCAACTCGGACAAACCACAGCTGCACTTGAGCTGCCTGAGCCCCCAGACCTCTGACTCTGGACTTTCACCCACCCATCCAGGCAGGGCCTGAGAATCTGGTCTCCTAACCAGTGACCCAGGGCCAGAGAAGCAGCTGGGCTGGGAGGTCTGGGCCAGGCCCGGGGGTTTGTGCAAACCCTGGACTCTGGGAACTCCGGGCCAACTCCTAGAGTTTTCCTGGGCCACTGAGTAGGTGGTGTGCCCCCTGTCACTGGAGGTGTATAAGCAGAGGCCTGACAGCCACAGGGACTGCTGAGGGAACTCCAGTCACCTGGGAGTTGGGGTAGAGATAGAGGTGCGCGCGCACATGCGCGCGTGCGCACGCACACACACACACACACACACACACACAGAGGTTTCTGACCAGCACCACTGCCTTCCTGGCCCAGCCACAGGCTCTGCCCACCCCAGGCGTCCTGACCTCCAGTCCTAGGGGCCCTCTTGGCCCTGGTGGGCACCAGAACTGCTCCACCTCCAGGCTTTTGAACACACAGCTCCTCTGGCCTGCAGTGCTCTCCCCTCACCATGGCACACTATGATGCAACCCCACTTCTCTCTTGAATGGCACCATCTCCCTGGCACCCTCCCTGCCCCCTGGCTGACCCTGGCCCTCCTCTGGGACCCCACAGATCCTGCTCTTCCCCTCCTTATACTGACCACACTGGATTGTGAACTAGGAGGGCCACAAGAGCAGGGAGTGTGTTGGTCTTGCTCACGGCCATATCCCGGTCACCTGGAACAGGGCCTGTCATTCAAGCATAAATGTTGGCTGAATGAATGCTGACATGAATGAGTGACTGATTTGAGGACCCCACCCACCTGGATCACACAAAGAAGTTCTTCTGCTTTCTGAGCAGAAGTTCACACACACTCAGCCTGAGGCCGTCCCTCAGAGCCCACTGGCAAGCCTAGAAAGAAGACGCACTTGTTTTCCATTCTCCAAGCAGCCAAGATGTGCAAGGGGAGGCTGAGGAGGCTGCTTGTCCCCTTGTCCAGTCCCCAAGGGCCTCAACCCCACCTACCATATGGCCACCCATAGAAGAGGGGAATCAAGATCAGGTGGGGGTGGGGAACCATCCTGGGACCTCCAGGTCAGGGGCTAGTTTGGGGGGGGACCCAGGGTCAGGCACTGGACCTCTCTGAGTCTGCTTTCCTTTGAAGAGGCCCATTAAGAGAGACCACAGGGTGGGATGGCAAAGTCCTGGACTCCCAGTGGGGGCTGCAGTGGGAGCCGCCCCCTCCCCTGCAATGAGCTGAGGTCAGTCTCTCTCTCCCAGCCTGGCAGGGGCCGGGTGAGGCTCCCAGAGCCCAGGGCTGCTGCAGCTGAAGCCCTGGAGGAGACACACTGGGCTGGCGGGGAGACGGGAGAGGGCAGATGAATCTTGGGGTATGTGGTCACGCGACAGGCCCCACGGCCATTTCTCAGGCAAAGCTAACCTCCCAAGACCACTAGGTAAATTCACAGACTGCCACCTCCCCATCCACACGTCCCATCAATTACCCCTCCTCGGCACACCCGGCTCACACCAGTCTTGCTTCCGTGCCTTTGCCTCTGCGGGGAGCCCTGCCCGGCCCCAGCCCCAGCTGACTGCCATCCGCCCACGGAGACCAAGTTCAGGCACCACCTTCTGGGCCAGGGAAGCAGCCTGAAGTTGCACAGACCCAGGTTCAAATCCCAGTTCTCCTCCATCCTGGCTGGGTGACCTTGGGCAGATGTTTGCTCACCTGTACGATGGGGCTGCTGGGATGATTAAGCAGGAAAATCAAGCCCTTAAGTGTTTGGCCACTGGCTCAGAGATGGACGCTGTAAATCAGAACGTCCCAGATGGCAGAGCCGGAAGAAGAGGCAGGTCTGGGTGAACTTGGGACGCCAGGCCGGCCTTCCCACGGGCTGAGGCCAGGACCGGAGCCTGGGGTTGGGATTCTGGCTCTGCCGCTCAGCAGCCGAGTGACCTGCGCAAGGCACTTCCCTCTCTGAGTATCAGGTGCCTCGTCTGTGAAATGGGGATGAGACTCCCGCACCATCGCTATGGCCTGGCCTCTGCTGGGGGCTCCCTGAGTGTGGGGGTGTCATGACTCCCTGTCATCATTGTGCCATTAGCACATCATAGCTGGGTGCATTTCCCCGAAAGCCTTGCTCCCTTCCTGCCCTGTAAGGCCAGGGGAAGCCTACATGCTCCATCTTGGCATGGGGACTCCTGGCCCGGGAATGGGCTGGCAGGGACCCCAGGTTTCCAGGCCGATGCTCTCCCTTACCTGCTACCTCCAGCCTGACACCCCTCAATCCCCTCCCCAACCTGTGGAGCTTCGTCAGGGCTTGAGTCCCCAGCAGGTCCCAAGGGATGCCAGCACACTGTCAGAGCCAGAGTCCAGAGGGGGGGCACCAGCAGGAAGTCACCGGAGAGGGCAGCGTCCGTCCTCTGCAGCGGCCGCCACTCTCCGCGGCATTGGCCCTGCGCCCTACCACTCTGGCCTCCCTGAGCTTCTGGCCTGTCCAGACATGGCTGCTGGACTTGCAGGGAAGAGAGGCAGAAAGGGGACGCCCCAGCTTCCCCCTGCTCCCACTTAGCCACTCTCAGTGCAGGTTCCACTGTCCGACTGGGCAGGCCAAGTGTCAACCCAGAACCTTGCCCTGTTGGCTGTCTGCCTGTCTCTTTCTTCCTCCTCTTTCTGGTCAGAAAGTGCTTGGACTTGCAGCTACCCCATTTCCACCCATGAGTGCTTGAGTCCCCTGATACCCCTGGACCAACCTCAGTGCCCCAGGAGGACTCTGCTATGCATGTAAGTTGGAGAGGGGATGCGTCCCAGCCATGGTGGGGTGTACAGAAAGAATCTGGGCAAGCTGTGCCTCTCCCTCAAGGAAGCTGGGTGGGCCTCAGGTCAGCTCTGCCCTGCCACATCCCTACCCTGCAGTGCCCTGCACATCCTGAGCCCCTGCCTCATGGGCCTTGCACACTTCAGGCTCCTACTCCGCAGGGCTCTCTCCTCAGCCTGTCCTGCTGCTGCGTCTGGGTCCCCGATCACCCACCGCCAGGCCTCATGCTGAGCACTTCCACTGCATCCTCTGTCACCAGCAGCCCTGACACTGCCAACTCCCCTTTTACAGATGGAGAAACTGAGGCTCAGAGAGGCAAGTGATTGCCCAAGGTCACTCCATGTGCCGAGGGTACAGACACTCGATCCCACCACTGCCTGGCTGGGAAGCCCTCATCTTAGTGCCGTGCTCCCCACCTCCCTGCCTGGTCCTCCTCCCTGCTCAGACTGACCGCCCCCTGGATTTCTGCGGCAGGCACATACTGTCTGCAGCATCTCATCCCAGGCTGCCCAGCTCCCTCTTCCTGGCACGTGTGGCTCCCCCACTGATGGCATCCTCCCAGCAAAGGGCCTGGGTCTTACCCAGACTGCCCTAGGACAGGAGCACTAATGAAGAAGTGGAGAGGATGGGAGTTTGGGGGAGGATCTGTGCCAGGGATGGCCACTCTCTCCCAGCCCTGGCATTCAAGGACCACTGCAAAAGGCCTGGGGCATGCAGAAGGCTTTTGGGGTGCCTGCAGCCAAGAAGGGGGTCGGTCGTGGAGGACTTCTTGCCTTCATCTGTAGCTGCCCTCCAGCTGGGAGGTGGGCTGGGGCCATCCACCACCCCCACCTGCCTGCTCCAGGGAGGGCCCTGCCCTTCAGATGCCCCCTGTGCCAGGGCCCCTCTGCTCCCTATAGTCCAGAAGGGGATGGGAGAGAAGCAGGGAGTACAGTCGGTGTGGCTGGTGACTAACACCGCTGGGCTCCTGCCAGCTTGTTCATCGGACTGCCCAAGGGGAGCCAGCGGCCTCCTTGCCCCTGCTGTGCCCACCCTGTGCCTCACCCACCCTGGCAGCCCAGCCTCCTTCAGCTTCTCCTGTTCCTTGGAGTGTGTACTCCAGGACTGGGGGATCAGGAGAGGAGGGACCCAGTGAGCCCTGGAGTGGGGGTGCCAGGATCATGGTAGGAGTGCTGGGAGCAAGGGGAGGGAATGAAGTGGAAGCTGCGGGGGTCTGGGAGACATGATGACCCTTGCCCGAATGACCAGGAGGAAGGGATGGATGAGGGCCTCTGGAGGGGAAAACTGGCAGGAGGTTTGGGGTGACCCAGAGCAGGAGAGAATGAAGGTGGGGAAGAGATGGCCTCTGCCCCATCCTCTGCCTTCTTGGCCCGCATCATCCCCCTCCTTTTCCCAGGCCCTGGAGGAGGCTCTGGCTCTTGGGCTCAGCCCAGATAGGACGGCACCTGGGCTTTGGGGGTGAATGGTGAGGTCAAGTTGGAGGATCCAGTACCCATCCATCCGTCCTGCCTTCATCAGACCCCGGACCCCATCTCCATAGCTCTACCGGTATCTGAAGGTTTGTGAGGGCAGTTGGTGAGGAGCAGTAGCCTTGGTGCAGTGAGCAGGATGGTAGCTGCCTCCACTCTCTCCCGATCGTCCCCCTGACCCAGTCTGACTCCCCCAAGATCTGCCCCCACCTGGGCTTGGGGATGAGGGAGGACCTCCCTCTATGGCTTCCCCTGAGCTCCCATCATCATCCCTGACTGCACTGGTCTCTCAGCTGCACCCCCATAGGCCCTGATGAGCTCCCAGATCTCAGAGACCCCTGGCCCCAAGGTACCCAGAGAGAGGCGGATCCTCTGGGTGATCTCAGCCCTGCCCCCACCAGCAGACAAGCAGATCCCAGGAGGCCAGACTCCTATCAGCCCAGAGCCCCCCACTCCACTCCATATGGGGCCCCAGAAGGTCTGGGGGGAGGGGAAGCCTGAGCACCTCCCCCCAGCCCAGCATGGAAAGAGCTGGGCAGGCCACAGGGGTCTCACTGCTCCCCAGGATACCCTGTCCAGGGACCCCAGTCCCTGTCATCTGCTCTGATCTTGCCTCGCCAACTGCCTCCGGTCCCCATTCATGTCTGAGAGGTGGAGGGACTGGGGTGGGGGGCAGGTTTGGGTCCCTGCCTCTCTGCCTTTCCCTTCCAGGTTTGGCTATCGCGACCAAGACGCCCAATCCGGCCACTTGTTGTCGCCACCGCCTGCCGGGCCGCCTTCCCCGCGCTCCAGGCTGGGGGTTCCCGCAGGGCTGCGAAGAAGGGGCTGCGGCCGCAGGAGGGGATGGGGGTGGCCCCGCAGCGGACAAGAGCCGGGCAGTCGCCCTCTCCCCTTCTCCCGCTGCACAAGCAGATTGGATTTTTAAAGCGACACGAGCGGAATGTCAATGCGAGCGTAGAGCCACGGGCGGGCGCCGCGGAGGGGATCAGGATGCGGGTGCTCCGGCCGGACCGGCGCGGGGGGCGCAGCGCGGACCCTCACTCCAGCCCGCCGCGTTGCCGCACCGTCACCGCGGACTGCGCGGCCCCGTGACCCCGCTGCGGGACCAGGCAAGTTTCCGCAGCGCGGGGTCCACGCGGGCAGGGGCTGGGCCCTCCGCCTTGGCGACCCCCGGCGGGGCGCCCAGGGGTGCGG
>NW_007727315.1:339731-347966 GCF_000696425.1 Galeopterus variegatus
TCCGCGCTCCCCACCCCCCGCCGCGCCCCCACCCGCCCCTTCCCGCCACCGGTCCATGAGCGGCCGCCCCGAGCCCGCCGGCACTCCTTACCCCTTTGGCCCCCGGCGCCCTTTTCCGCCTACGTCTTCCTCATGTCACACGTTTTCCCCCAACTCAAGTCCGCAGCCGTCAGGTCCAGGGTGGGTGTGGGTCGGGGGCGGGGCCCTTCCTTCCTTCCTGACCCTTGGCCCACCTTCCCGCCGGACATCCCCTCGCCAGGAGCTAAAAGCTGGAAACTGAGGACCAGAGACGCAGAGAGGTGAGTCGGCCCAGGCGCCCGGGTCCTTAAGAAGAATAGCCCTGTTGGTGCCAGGAAAGGCTCCAAGGTGGGGAAACTGAGGCTGACGGAGAAGGACGTTGACCAAGGTCATGGGGCAGCAGCAGCAGGCAGGAGCTGGTACAGGTCTGGGATAGGCTTTTCTGCCCTGCAGCTGCCACTGAAAGCTGACCTTGTTCCCCACAGTGGGGCCCCAGTCCTGGTTCCTTCCCAAGCCTCTACCACTCAGCTTGCAGCTGGGAGCCAGGATGTTTCCAGACCCACTGGGCAGCGAAGGACAGACACGTGGCTGGTGCCTGTGGGGTCTGGTGTCAGGGCCTGTCAGTTCACATGGCCGCAGGTTAGACCTCATGTGTGTGCAGGGCTTCCCCAGGCCCCAGAGCACGTGTGCATGGGGGTGGGGAGCAAGTGTTTGAGGGAGCAGCATGTGTGTCATACATCTGTTATCCCCGAGGGCGTGTATGTGACACTGGGTGTATGTACATGTGTTTTTGAGTCCACATGCAAATATATGAGTGTCTGGAGTTTGTGTGGCCACCTGTGTGTGCAGGGTTGTGACGGGCAGGGGAGGTGATGGCAAGATCCTGTGGCAGGTGGGGGGAGGTGTGCAGGTTATGGGGCTGGGAATGGCATGGGCATATGTGAACCAATGTGCATGTATGTTTGTGGGGAAGGATGACCTTCTGGCCTGGATGTGGCCCCAGCTTTGGGTCCTGCCCCTGGAGAGCTGGTTGGCACCACCTCCCTGCCCCCTTTGGTCCGATCAGCCAATGATCCCAGCAGGAAAGCTGATTGCCACAGCCCTGCCTGGCCCTGCCCTTCCCGAGCTGATTACATTTTCTGCTTGTTTCTGCTTTTGTCGCTGATTAACCACGGCCCTGTCTCAGGGTCTGGGAAGAGGGAGCTCAGTAAGAGATGCCAGCCCCAGCCAGCGTGGTCTGGGCCAGGCCTGGGCCCCAGTACTTCTTGGGCACAGCTGTGGCAGGAGCTCCCAGCAGCGTCCAAAACCTGCAGAGGAACCAGGAGGGACCCCAGCTGTCTGTCTCTATCTTTCCAGGCCTCTATGGGCCAGCCAGCTGCCTATTAGTATCTGAGGATGTGGTGTGAGACGCCCCAGAAAAGCACCCCCCAAAGCTCTCCTGGTCTGCCTGTCCCATCTGCTCTCTGAACTTCCCCTGTTAGAGCTGAATGCTTTGAGCTCCCTCAAAGGTTTTGATGGAACAGAGAAGTGAGGAAGAAAGAACCCAATACTCGAAGCCAAGCAGAGGTGGGGCACCTGCATCTATCATGTCCTCACTGTGGGACTTTAGTCCTGTCCCTTAACACCCCGCGGCCTCAGTTTCCCCCCTGGGAAGTGAGGGTGGCAATGCTGCCTTCCAGGCAGTAGTGAGGATGAACTGCTGTAACATATGAGTGGTGGCTCGCAGCGCCTCCCTGCATCTCCTGGGAGTTTCCCATTAGCATGAAAATCCCCCCCGAGGAATATGAATTAATAGTAATTATAGCTTTGAGTATTGATTGAGAGTGTAAGCTGCAGCAGCTCACTCCTTTGGTATTTGCTGAGTGTCCAGGCTGCGCTGGCCCAGGCCAGCCAGTTCTCAATCAGGATGGCTGGGCTGAGGGAGGGTGGGCTGGAGCCTGTTGAGGGGCTGGCAGGAGACCCAGCTCCCAACGACTCCCTGGGAGTCTGCTGCAGAGCATGTTGGCACTGGCTGGGTGGAGGGGCAACTGCTGCATCCCTTAGCTTCTGGCCGTGCTGTCCAGGTGGGGAATTTTCAAAGGAAGGGGCAGAAATGGTCACGAAATAAATCAAGCAGAAATCAAGCAGGCCTATCTAGCATGGCCAGGCCCTGTGAATCTGTGCTGAGGGAAGACATGTGTGTCCATGGAGATGTGGACCTCCCCGCCCCGGCCTCGGCCTTGACCTGTGGCTGAGGGGTCAGACTATCAACCTTTGTAACCAGGGTGCTCCCTGGGGTAGGCTCCCCCAGGCTGAAGGGGCAGGGTGTGCTGGGGATTATAGCTCCAAGGTCATGGCGCACCCCACTGCTTGGACCATCTCTGTCATCCCAGTACCCTGGTGACTCAGGCCAATCCCTGTTTTCTCCTTTGGTGTAAAACCATGGCTGCAGCACTGGCTGTTGACCCAGGGGCTGCCAGTCAGCACCACACTTCCACATGCTACCAGCTACACCTGCTCCCCCTTCTCCGTCTGCTGAGTGGGTGCATGGGCCATACCTGGGCTGTGCATATGAGCTGCCGGGTCCCCCTAAGCCTCAGAGGGCAATGCGACCTTGCCCCCATTCATAGATGAGGACCACGGACCAGATTATATCATATAGCCTTAGAAGGCAGAGCTGGGATTGGAGCCCAAGGTGGGGCAGGGGCTCCAGAGGCCAGGCTCTGGGCTATGCTGATCTCTCCCTGCCCTTCTAAGCCTGGAAGGATCCCCGCTGCCTCTGGGAACTGCCATCAGCCTCCTTAGCCCTCCACCACTGTGGGCACTGGGAAGCCCCTGGGTGCCAGGATGAGGAGGAGCTGCTCATGTCCAAGGCTCGCAGGGCAAGGGGCACAGGGCCAGGCAGCATGATCAAAGCTGCAACTCACTCTATCTGCTGAAAGGTTGGGGTGGGGGCAGCTTTTACAGATGGACACGGAGGCAGGACTTGAAAAGTCTCTGGACATGGGGTGGGAGAGGAAATGCCTTGAGCAGTGCCTTTTCTGCATGGAGAAACCAGAGCTTGCTGTGTGACTCTCAAGCCTCAGCTTACTCACCTGTTAAACAGGAACATTTCTAGCCCTTGGAGTGAATGATTAGATCCTGAATGGAAAGTGTGCAGTGCACTTATCACAAGTCAGAGGAACTCCAGGGGGAGAAGCCAGGGTGGCAAAAGCTCCAAAGTGTGAGCTCTGGAGGGCAGTGTCTGGGCCTGCATCCCCCAGATCTCCAGTGCCTAGCACAGGGCTGGACTGGCCATGGGAAGGTGGCCAGGGATGGATGTGAGTATCTGCCGAATGAATGAATGAGAGAATGAATGAATGAACGATCGCTCTCTCACCCACCACCCTTCAGCATTACAGCCCTGTCCTCTCCTCGACACGTCACGGGGAGCAGATGGCGTGATTGCAGGGTGTGAATTATGTCTGTCGCTCCCCCATCTGGGGAAGGTGCTGCCACCATCACATTGCACTCCCCAGGGTGCCCACCGGCACACATGTGGGAGTTGGGTCCTCCCAAGACAGATCTCCACGGATCTCACCCGCTAATCCTTGACTCCAGGCCGGAGACACTGGGAGAGGTGACCCACTGCAACCTGTGACTCAGGGAGGTTCCCCAAGTGGCAGGGAGGCAAAGGGAGGGAAATGGAAACCACCATGTCTAGAGGCCAGAGTCCTCCTCTCTTAAGACCAGTGTGGTCCCGCCCTCCCTGGCTGTAGGCCTCTCCTCCAAGGCCAGCAACCTCTTGCCACCGGTGTTCAGCACCAGGGAGAGCTCCCGGCAGAGCCTAGGGCCCAGCCACGAAGGGTGAAGTTGTGGAGAGGACCCGGGAGAGCCTGTCGAGGCAACCAATGAACCCATTGTCCAGAGAAAGAAATCAAAGTGGAAGGAGGGTAAGCACCAAGTTCAAGGTCATTCTGGGACCACTGACCGAAGCCCTGCCGAGCCAAGAGTCCTGCTAGGAGAGAAGGCAAAGGGAAATACTGGTGGTGGGGAGGGGGCATCCAGGGAACGCAGAGGCTTTGGCCTCTGCTCCTTGGCTGGGAAACAATATTGTTCCAGAACCCACTAGGGACAGTGTCTGGAGGTGAATAAAATATTCATTGTCCGGGCAAACTCACACAGTCACTTGATGAATAATGGAATTTATAGACTCGCAGATGCAGAATGGGTTGGGAGTGTGGGCCGGAACCCTGTCTGCTCTGATCCCTGCCCTACTCTGGCCATCCTCACTCCGAATCCTCAGCTGCCCAGCTTCCAAAGGTGACAGGAGTGGACAGGACAGCAGGGAACAGAGTCCATGTGAGGGAAACAGGGCAAAGGTGACAGGCCCTTGAATTTGTTGCTCCTTGAGGAGCAACTTGGTGATGGAAAAAGAGCACTGGACCTGGAGTCTGGTGTGGCTGGATGAAGCCTGACCACTGTTAGCCAGATCTGTGCCCTAAGCATGGCACCTTTCCTGGCCTCAGTTTCCTCCCCTGTAAAATGGGATTGATGTCACAAAGCCTGCTACATGGATTTGTTGAGATGACGAAGGTGATGGTGCCTGGTGCTGATGTCCCTGAGAGTGGACCTTTTGAGCCTCCCTCTCCAGTTCCTAGACTCCCCTGAGCCCAGGAGTGGTCCCCCCTGACTGCTCCAGGTCGAGCTGGAAGGCAGGAGACATGACCATAGGAGGAGAGACGCTTCAGGCACTCAGGGCAGGGATGATGTCAACCGCAAACACCTGGTTTACCAGGGACACATTCAGGCACACAGCCCCTCTTCCCCCCAAGAGGTTCTGCACCACTGGTCTGGGCTGGGGCCTGGACAAGGGTACCCTTTAAAAGCTCCGTAGGAGCTTCCATGGTGCAGCCAGGGTTACAACCAATGCTCCAGAGGAAAAGGCTTGGCAGGGGAAACTGAGTCTGGGGAGAAGTGGGAGGAGCTTGGGAATGTCCTGCCTAGGCAGTAACAGAGATCCCTGTCCTGGTCCTCTCTGAGAAGTGGGAACCTACTCTCAGGGCGTGGCCAGGCTGCTGTTTGTGAGGCTACCCCAAGGATCTGGACCCTGCACAGATGGGATGGGAACCATGGGTTCCACTGGCTTGGCCCTTGCTCCGGGCCCACTTCCTGAGTAACAGCTGTGGCAGCTGGCAGGAGATAAGGCACGAGACAGCTTCTAATTGCTCTGGGCTTCCCAGATCCCTGCCTCAGTCTGTTGCCTCTGATGAGCTGCTCAACTGACCTGCCTGGGAGGCTGGCTGCTCCCCCAGAAAAGGCCCCATCTCCAGTCAGCCTGGGCATCACAGCCTAGGGTCATAGGTGGGGGGAAGTCACCTCTCCTTGTCAGGTCTTGCCACGCCTGGAGCAGGTCGAGGCTGGGACCCTGCGGTCCCCCAGGGCCCTGTCCCTCTCCTCTCCACATCTCTCTGTGTGACATAAAGGGCTTGTGCATGAGATTCCACCTCCACAAGGGGGTGCACGGAGCTGAAACACACAGTTCCTGCAAGGGGGCTCTGCAGCCTTACCTGGCACACCCTGTCCCTGCCGGTGGGCATGAGAATATCCTCTGGGGCCAAACCCCCAGGCGAGTTGTTGGGCCTCTGAGTCTCAGTACTTCACCTGGGCATAAAGGCACCTATTTCTCAGTGTGAGCACAGGAAGAGTATGGCATGGACAGTGCTGAGCCCAGGGTCCAGGACAACACAAATGTACGGCAGCGTCCTGTGACGCCATAGACCTGCAGCCTCGGCACACCTCCTTGAGCTGAGCTTGTGGGTTGTTGCTGCCTCTGGACCCCTCCTGCTGCCCGACCCCCTGCCCCTCCGTTTTGTGAAAGCATCTCTAGGGCAAGGGATGGAGTTCAGGGACTGAACATTGCAAATTCTTTCTCAGGATGACCAAGTTATTTTTCCAACTTCAGTCCACTCCGGCACTTCCCCTTCCCTGTGTGTGAACTGCTGCCTCTGCCTGCCACCATGTGGCCTGGGGGCAGCCTGTGTTTGCACACCTCCAGGGACAGATAGCTCACCCCTCCAGAGGCAGCGGCCAGCACTCGCCTGGCCCTGGGCTCTGCCTTTGTACTCAGACATCTCCCCTGCTTTGAGACAAAGCACTGAGGGCCCATAAAGGAGCAGCTGCACATCACTGGGAGAGGGGCAGTGCTATCCTGTGGCTGCTCATCAGAGTGACGCCTCCCTCCATGGTGGGGCACATCATGTGAGGTTGGCACCCTGAGCCTGTGGGCAGAAAGAGGGCAGGGGAAGTGGGGCCAGCTTTCAGATGACGACCCCCACCTCTCGTGCCAGGTCTTAGCTGCTGAGATTAGCCTGGCACTAAGAGAGTGGGACATGGAATAGGTGACTTGTGTCCCTGGGGAACGTGGAAGAGGCCCAGTCTGGAGGCACTGCCTAGGGAGAGGCTGGGCTTGGGGAGCCCCCCATGCTGCTGCCACCAGTTCTATAGGGAACTGGGCTGTGATCCTTTGGAGTCCCCAATTGTCAGGGGACTGGGCAGGGGCAAGCACAAGGACCCCAGGGGTGGTAGATGGAGCGACTTCCTCCAGGGCTGAGCTAGGCCTACATCCCTGGCCGGACCCCGTCCAAGGGTCGCCTAATGGGCCTCGAGGCCCGCAATGCCCTGGCTATGTTGAGCCTAAGTGAGGACTTCCTCCAGGGCTGAGCTAGGCCTACATCCCTGGCCGGACCCCCTCCAAGGGTCGCCTAATGGGCCTCGAGGCCCGCAATGCCCTGGCTATGTTGAGCCTAAGTGATGATAAAATCGACAGCAGTTTAATTGGTAGTTTTAATCCTGGACAGAGCAGTAAAGGCGTTACTAATTGGATCGTTAGAGATTTGTGCTTTATGGCTGTGTAATTAGAGGAGCCATTGGGGGCCGGGTGAACTGGGGGGCCATGTGGGCCAGGAGCAGGGAGCAGCAGGCAGGTCCCCTTTCCCGGCCTACAACTGGGTCACTTCTAGGACCTCCCACTCTCCTGATGCTCCTTCCAAGCCATGGCTCTGAGGCAGTGAAGTGAGGGGGGCACAGCAAGGGGTCTGCATGCCACCCCTGCTAGACCTGGGGTCCCATCATATCAGGAGAGCCTTGGAGAGCACTACACAAAGGGACCCCAAAGCTCATGGCCTAGTTCCCTGTAGCGTCTGGGTGGAGGGGCTCCCCAAACTCAGACCCTCCCTGTATCCTCACACTCATGTCCCCTGAGCTCACACAGGCTCACATGGCTCTAGACAGTCTTGCCCATGGGCTTACCATATGCACCAATGTCCTTGCCTGCGCAAGTAGAACCACAGCCCTGTGCCCTCCCCCAGGACCCTGGGTAACCACAAAGTGTCATTTTAGAATAGGAAGCATTCTTAGGTTCTCTCCCCTGATCATTTCTCAGGTGGGGAAACTGAGGTCCAGGAGGGGAGGGACACCCTTGAGTATGCTCCACGGCTGATCTCATACGTGCATGGGAGGCACATGCTCACCGCTCCTGCACACCACATGTGGGTGGGCTGTCATGCACGCACATGCGCCTCTCTGCACTCGTGTGAGGGGCACAGGGTTGACCACCCAGAGCATGGTCGGGGGCGACGGGGGTCCAGCCCCCACCCCATGCTCAAGGGGCTGATGTTGTGGGGTGCCCTGTGGGGGGTAGGCAGGGTGGAGCATTCTTTAGGTTGAGTTCACCAAAGGCTACAACTGTGCCTGGCACTCAGTAAATATTTGCTGGACTAATGAATGAAAGAAAGAAAGGAGAAAAGGGGAGGAAGGGAAGGAGAGAAGGAGGACAGGCAGACATGGACTCAGGGCCTGTCACATGCCCTGCCCAGTGGTCCCCCAGGGCCCTCCCCTTCAACTTCTAGCACCTCCTGTTGGTGCCCTAACCTGCCATCGGTTACTGCCCTAAACTTTGCATGGTCCCCTCCCCACCCTCCAATGGCACCTTCTTCCAAGAAAGAGCCAAAGTCACCACAGGGTCCTGCAATGCCCCCTCCTCACCTCTCTGCTCTCAGCCCCTCCCATCGCCTGCTCCAGCTGCCTCACCTGGGCCCTGCCTGTTCACAGCAGAGTGCCAGGCGCGCTCCTGCCTCAGGGTCTTTGCACTTGCTGTGTCCTCTGCCAGGAACGCTCTCCCCCAGAGACCTTCACGGCTCACTCTTTCAGGCCTTTACTCAAAAGTCACCTTCCGGGCCGGCCCGTGGCTCACTGAGG
>NW_007727315.1:348764-349689 GCF_000696425.1 Galeopterus variegatus
GAACCCGTGGCCTTGGTGTTATCAGCACCGCACTCTCCCGAGTGAGCCACGGGCCAGACCTGCCAGTCATCTTTTTTAAAAATAAAAAATAAATAAAAAGTCACCTTCGCAGTGGCCCTTCTCTGGCCACCCTAGCTAACAAAAAAGAGACAAACAGTGCCTCATCTCCCGCCCCCCCGCCTTGTGGTCCTGGTTTGCATTTCCCTCAGTGTAACATGCCATAGACTTGCCTTTCTTGCCTGCTGCTGGATTTTGTTCACTGCTGCATCCCTGATGTGGTGACATGTTAGGTGCTCATGTGCAATGGGTGAATGAATGAAGAACTGGAGGGTCCCTGCAGAAGCCACCATGGGAGGTGAGGGCAGCTTGTGGGGGATGTGCGGGTTGAGGGGGACAGAGGCGGCCATGGGGCAGGAGTGGTGGCTGAGACACCCCTGGCCAAGGGCCCTTTCCCTCTGGCTGACCCACTCCCACCCCCCAGCAGCAGCTCAGTTGGGAGACAGCACCCCAGAGACCTACATCAGCAAATGACTTGGCCAGATGGGGGCAGGTAGATAAGAATTTCTGTCCTCTGGCCAAATACTGCGGATCCACACCACCTCAGTCCCCTCCACCTGCACAGCCACCAAAACGACCTATGCTCCCCTTCAGCCAGGTAACCCTGTGGCCTTCAACTGCCTCCTTCATGCTCCCTGCATAAGAAGTGGCTACCTTTGGGGTGGGTTTTGGAGCCCTGAGAAGACCCCCTTCTCTGCTGGCCCCAGGCCGCTGTTCACAGGCAGGTGACAGTGCCTGACATCCCATCCTCAGCACTGAGGTGGGTCATACAAGTGACACCCTCCCACCACCTGGCCCAGCTGCCTTGGCTTGACCAAGTGATGTATGGCCCACTGTCCTGCCAGGAAGTGACAGCAGATGGATGGGC
>NW_007727315.1:349870-350644 GCF_000696425.1 Galeopterus variegatus
CCCAACACCCTGCTTCCTCCTCCCTGTGTCTCTCCACCTGCCTCTTCACCACTTTCCCTCCCTTGGCCTTCAGGACAATCGCACAGCCAGACATGGGCAGGACCTCGGAAAGTTTCTAGTTTGACCTCCCTCCCATTTTCCAAATGGGAAAACTGAGGTCTTGAGGAAGGAAGGACCTGCTCAAGATCAGGCGGGGGATCTTGGGAAACCCCTCGTGGTGATTGCTGCAAGAAGACCCCCTCCCCAGTCATGGACAGAGGAAGGTGGTGAGTGGCGGCTGCCTCTGCTGCCCAGCAGGTGGGGAAGGACAGGCAGGACAGCGCTGGCACAAGGAAGGGGGCTGGGGGGGCCGGTGCAGCTGCTGCGGCCGAGTCAGGATGCGCCAGACGCCTCTGTGGGCACTGTCTGCGTCCAAGGAGACCAGGACACTGGGCGGACGGACAGCGTGTCCTTGCAGGCTGGAGGAGGGATGGGGAGTGGGGGGGTCATTCTGGGAACCCGAGCTGCCTGCAGGGCCGGGCGGCATCTCCTGCTGTCTTCTCACCTGCCCCGCTCCCCAGAGGAACCTGGACCCCACATGGAGCTCCCAATGGCTGTGGGCATGTGACACAGATGTACACAGACAGGTCTGGGTGGACATGGATGCCAGTGCAGAGGTGTGCCCTTGTGACTGGGTGTGGTGCACACGTGTGCTGTGGTCACTGGGTGCCTGGGTGTGTGTGCACCTGGGCCTGAGAGCCTAGGACTGAGACAGAGCAGGTCCCTGGGGGGACG
>NW_007727315.1:351070-359594 GCF_000696425.1 Galeopterus variegatus
GTGTGTGTGCACCTGGGCCTGAGAGCCTAGGACTGAGACAGAGCAGGTCCCTGGGGGGACGGATGCGTGTGGACACACCACACGTTGCACATGTGTACACACTCAACACCCATCAAGCCCTGCACAAACTCAGCCTCAGTCAAAAGGAACAGAGGCAGCCCCCTGTTGTCAGATGGGGAAACTGAGGGCAGCAGCCTGCCTGAGGCTGCCAAGTTTCTGCCTGGAAATTTATGAGAACGACCCCTGCCCCATCCTCACAGGGTTGGGCTCAGACAAGAAACTTTCCCACCAAGTGGGAGGTAGGTTTGACCCTGAAGACAGATCATGGGTGGGGGCAGTATTCCGGGATACGAGTCTTGTCTTGGATTTGTTCCTCCCTGTAGGGACAGAGCCAGACCCTGCAACCCCCTCTGGGGTCCCTTGGGACAGCCCCCTGCTCGGGACCAGTGGCCAGGACATTTGCAGAGGGGGGCACCTGACTCGGCCACAGCAGCTGCACCAGCCCCACCAGTGGAGAAAGGAGCCCTCCACTCCTCCAGGGTCCCTGCTGGGAAATGCTGATGAGGCCCTTCCATGAGAAAGAGGGCTGGGTCCCCAAGGTCATCTCAGGGACGATGTGGTGGTCCCGGCCAGGCCACGCCAGGCCATACCCCACACAGGCTCTCCTGCTGGCCACCGGTCTGGGAGGGGAGACGAGCCCAGGGTATGGGGATGTGGGGGGCTGAAATGATCCAAGGCAGGGAGGCAGGCCTTCCGGTTCAGTTAGTGAAGGGATTTGTCATTTTAATGATGTGATATTTCTTGCTTGGCTCCTGTTTGTGGCAGCACAAAGGGGACAGCTGCCTCCCTGAGTGAGGGGGTGGCGGTGCTGGTGGGGGGTGTCCTCAGACTCCCAAGCCTCTCCAGGCTGAGGAGGGGCCTGGATGCCTGAGTCCGAGGGGCCGTGAGCTCTCACAGAACATCCCCTCTGGCCCAGCTCTGACTCTCTCTCCCTGCACGGCCTTGGACAAGTCCTTCATCAGCAAGCCTCAGTTTCCTCATCTTTAAAATGGGCTAATACCACCACCCCCTGGCTTCTGGCATTGACACTGTTGGCTCCAGCCTTTCACATCCTTCTCTTCGCTGTCTCTTCCAGTCTCATCCTCAAAGAGGCCCTCCGATCTCCTCCTGAATTTCCGCAGACCTTCGGCATGTCTCCCTCCCCTGGCAGCAGCAGGGTCCTTTGGAAGTGCCAACCTGGCCTGTCTCCCTCTCTGCCATTCCCCAGCCTCCTCTGGCCCTGACCCCATCCCATCCCCACCATCCTGAATCGGCACCTCTGTGTGCACATGCCTTGGCCGTTCCCATGTCTGGGCCTCTGTGTAAGCTGCTCCCACCAACCTCTCAGGCTCCTCACCTGCTTCCTTGAGTCTGCTCAGAGGCCTCCTCTGGCTCTCACGGCCACCCTCTCTTTGCCCCGTTACCACATTTGTCATACTGGAGCGTGATAGCTGGTTTCCTCTTCTGTTTTGCTCACTGCTATGTTCCAGCACATAGTAGTCCCTGGATAAATATGTTTGTTGAATGACTGAATGAGTGGCCACAGACCTGCCCTGCTGACCCTGGAGTGCAGCCTTGTGGGTGTGGGTGGTGGCAGCAGCCAGAGTGGCCCAGCGGGTGGCCCATCCATCAGCCTGGCGCTGTGCCTGGCCAGATGGAGCTGAGTCCCTGGGGAGGGGGAGAGAAGGAAAAGATCCATCACCCAACGATCAGGTCGGTGGGCATGTGGGCATGTTGCACCTGCTGCCCACAGGATCCTCATCCATCATGCTGTCCCTGGACACTGGGTGGGGGCAAGAAGGTGGCGCCCTTTCTGCCAGGCTCCTCAGGGCAGAACCTCAGAAATCTGCAGCTGTCTAGTGCACAGGGGAAACTGAGGCCTGAAGGGGCACGGCGTGCCCACAGGATCCTCATCCATCATGCTGTCCCTGGACACTGGGTGGGGGCAAGAAGGTGGCACCCTTTCTGCCAGGCTCCTCAGGGCAGAACCTCAGAAATCTGCAGCTGTCTAGTGCACAGGGGAAACTGAGGCCTGAAGGGGCACGGCGGAAGCTAAAAATGGGGACTCTGTGGCCAGACCAACTAGGCTTGGAGTGACAGCTCTGGGACTCACTTGTGTGATCCCGGGCAAGTCTCTGGGCTCTGGGAGCCCATTTCCTCATCTGTAAAATGGGGACACAGCAGAGTCCCCTAGCCAGGGAGAGGAAGATTCAGAGACAGGCCGTGTCTGGCACACAGACGGTGCTCAGGACAGATTGGCTTGGGGGTGGTGCTCCTAGGGCTGGCAGGAGGAGGAGACAGCTTTGAATGGCAGGTCCAGTGGATTCAGGCAGGACTGCCTAAT
Source organism: Galeopterus variegatus (assembly GCF_000696425.1). Lineage (NCBI taxonomy): Eukaryota > Metazoa > Chordata > Mammalia > Dermoptera > Cynocephalidae > Galeopterus > Galeopterus variegatus. Next base: position 353,454 of record NW_007727315.1, read on the forward strand.
TGTCTGGGCCATCAGGAGGGGGAAGGAGACTTTGATGGATGCTCCTCCTGGCCAGAGGGGCTGGGGGAGGGGGTAGCTGAGTAATGACCAGGCACTGCGGTGTTTACAGCTCAGCTGGCCCGACCAGCTGGCCAGGGGGACATTGTGCATTGGACTCTCCCAGCACCCATGCCCATTTGCTGGGAAATCACCGCCTCCTTCCTCATCCTCAGCATTTAATTGTAAAAACAAGCCCTTTCTGAGCCATCATTTCACCTGAATGGCACAAGGGCCTAGAAAGTGCTCTGAGATCCCTCAGACATTGAGATCCTCGTTCTACAGATGAGCAAACTGAGATGCAGGCATTCACTCAGCAAACATGTCTTGAGCACCTACTGTGTGCTGGGCTGCATGCTGGGCACCTGCTTGCCCCGGGCAGTCTGGAAGTTACAGGTGGATCAGGTCTGAGTTTCACACGGGGCACGGGCCTGCCAGATAAATGAGGATGTTCTGGGTCATCATCCCTTCCGGTGGGTGAGCTCCCCGGCAGCTGTGGGCGCTTGCTTGGTGCCAGGCGCTGTTCACGCACTTTAAGTGTGCCCATGACCCCGTTTTCCAGCTGAGCAAACTGGAGCTCAAAGGAGCGAAGCTCCTCCCAGCTGAGAGGAGGTGGAGCAGGACCTGTGCTTTCCTTCCCTGCTGTGGGGGGCACCGCCCCTCCCAGAATCCAGCCCCTCCTCTGAGCTTGTCCCTTCTGGTGAGCCCCCTCTGAGGGTCACTGGCCATACCCAGACAATGTGAGGGGGCAGGACTCCAGTCCCACCTGCTCTGAGTGGGTGGAGGGAGTCTCCTCTGAGGCTGTTACAGAATGAGCCCAGGCACAGGGGGAAGATGGGCTCAAATCCCAGCTCTGAGAAATCAGGTGGCCTCCCTGGGCTTCAGTTTCTCCCTGTCTCACATGGGAGCAATGGTAACTGCACAGGGCTCTAGTGGGTCCTTCCTGAGGCCACCAGGTAAGGACCTAAGTGAAGTGGCTGCCATTCACTGGGGCCTGGTATGTACAATGATGCCTCCTGGGACTGCTGTGAGGGTTAGGGAAAGACCAAGTATTCCAGGGCCAACACAGGTCACTGTTGTTTTTATTTTCATCTTCCTCAGGGCCTGGCCAGAGCAAGTGTTCAGGAGACACTGGGGCCCAGGCCCCATACACCCAGGGTCAGCGCTGGGATGGGGGATGGGGCCCATCGGGGCCTAATCTCCCGAGCCAGGTATGTGGGGTGGACTGGCCGGGAGGAGCTGGAGGGCTCGGGGAGGGGGCTCTGCTTGGCCTGTGCTGACCTACCCAGTGGAGCTGAGACAGCTCTAATGAAGTGGGCTAGCCCCAGGCTGCACTGATTTCACGTTTCGGTGGCCACTTCCTAGCTTGTAAATGTCACTGGAGAGAGTAGCTGGCATAGGCCCAGTAGCAGATGGGGGCGGGCAGGCTGCTGGAGGGGCCGGGGATGCCCGTGGAATGTTGACACTGGTCCAGGCGCCCTCAACCTCAATCCCTGAGGAGGGGCTACAGCTGGCTGGCTGAAGCTGTCACTCACTTAGGGACATTTGCAACCACCAGCCGCTCTCCTGCTGTCCACCCCCAATGGCCTAAGCCTCAGTGCTGGGAAGGTTGCCCCCAGATGGCACATGTGTCTGGAGAGAGCCCAGCTGCCCAGGGTCCACACGTCGGAGGTAGAGCTGTGTGAGGGCCCCTCCCAGCCCTCCCTGCCCCAAGCTGTCTCCTTTGATGAATGATTCAGGACAAGCTAATAGTAAATAGCTATAAGCACACAGCAGCAGGCCTCGTTTAATAAACTCTCACTGTGGCAGGCACTGGCTCAGGACATGGTCTTCGTGATCTCATTCAGCCCCTGTGATGACCCTGTGGTCGGCTCTGAACTGACTGCCTTGCTCAGGACAGGAATGTGAGGCTGAGGCCAAGCCTTCAACTCTGAGCACAACTGGGGGCTGGACTCCCCACCCCCGTTCCCCACCCCTGTCTGCCCCAAATCTTCTCTTCCCCATCTTGAAAATCATCAGGAGGCAAGAGGTGGGATGCAGGGTAGTCTTGGGGGGGCTGCTGCTTTCCCATGGCTCATCTCAGCCACCCAGCCAGGCGGCTGGACGGAGGGAGAGGGGCTCTTATCCTTTCCAGGTCTGGACTCAGGGGAGGAGCTGGGCCTCCTGAAAGACCTGTGGGCAAGAGGCAGCCCACCTTGGAGGGGCCAAGGGGAGGCGTTAACTCGTCATTGTTCCCCCACTACACCAACTTTCCTTCTAGAATCTTGATCTCCAGGTCTGAGACCTGAAAAACCAAGATCTTCCCAACCCACATCCATTCTAGACTCCACATCTCTTGGGCACATGTGCGCACCCTAAATTGCCTCGATTGGTTCCTGCCTAGACAGTATGTGAGGGTGGCTGATGCCAGTCCTGTCACCGGAGGGTGGGGAGCAGCGGCCTTGGGGCAGACACACAGCAGCCCCTGAGTCAAGCCCCCTGTAATGCTGTGACTTCCACAGTCCAGTGGACACCACCCCTGAGTTATCCACAGCTCTGCTCTCCTGGGATCCCCCTTTCCCTTCCTTCCCTGCCTGAAGAGCGCCTCAAGGTGCTGGACTTTCCACCCTATGCCCAGCAGAGCTTGGCGAATGCTGTTGGGCAAGGGAGGGGACGCTGGGCAGGGGTTGGGGGCTGCCCTGGAGCCCTGTGTCCTCCCGGAGAGGAGCGCACAAGCCCGCCTTCCCGGGGGAAGACACCTGCTTCACCTGGGAGCTGCTCCCTGCTCTCCCTTCTTGGCATTTTGGGGACCTTCCTACGTGGAATGGGGAGCCCTGGCATCCCCAGCCACTATCCCCCTTCCATGGGAAAAGAGGAGGGAGGGGAGAAAAGCCATATTAATAAAAGAATAGGATACTGCGACTAACTCCACAGCATGTGCAGCTCAGAATAGCAATGTGCTTTCTCAAGGCAAACAGAACTCCCCAGGTGTTAATGCAAATTCACTCCAGTTAAGATGAAAGAGGGTTGTTTCCCCCTTTGCTGGTTAATATGAAGGACTTAATAGATTCAGCCTCAGGAACTCAGGCTGGGGGCAGAAGTCTGGGGGCAGGGGGTGGGGGAAGGATGTGGGCATGGGCAAAGATGATAGGTCCCCAAGGGGTTCAGAGTAGAGCAGCTGTGACAAAAGGCCTGGCCTATCCTGAGGCTCATGCCACCCCCATCCTCCACCAGGGCTGACAGGAGCTGGGCCTTGCTCAGGAGGAGGCAGTGGGAAAGCCCAGCGTGGCCATGCCAACCCCTGCCCTGGCACCCACTGCCCTTTACATTAACTCGGGGGCTGGCACCACAATTGCCCCTCCTCAAGTTGTGCCAGAGGAGCGTGTGGCTGGGAGGAAGGACCAGGTGAGGTGGGACCCCAAACACAGGCCCAGGCTGGCTGTCCCTGCAGGGCATCAGCTCTAGTCTAGTTCATGGCTGTGGCCGTGGCCTGCACCTATTGGGTCCTGGGCCAGTCACTCTCCTTTTGGCTCCCTGGAGGGTGAAGCTGGTTTAACAGGGCCTGGGGAGACCAGCCTGTGGAGTTGGAGTTTAAGAGGCCTCAAAGTTCCTCTGGTTCAAAACTGACCTTCTATACGGCTCCCTGGAGGGTGAAGCTGGTTTAACAGGGCCTGGGGAGACCAGCCTGTGGAGTTGGAGCTTAAGAGGCCTCAAAGTTCCTCTGGTCCAAAACTGACCTTCTATAGCCGTAGCATGGAAGCCCAGAGGGCAGAAGGGACTTACTCAAGGCCACACAGCTGCAAGCAGAGAACTGGAGGGGCTGGACGCCTGTGCTGCCCTCTGCTAGGACAGACAGTCCACTTGGTCTGCCAGCCACGGGGCCCTTCCTCCCAGAGTGGAGCTCTTCTGCAGCCCAGGGCCCAGGGCCGAGCTGCTCATCCCACACCACTCAGATTTCTCACACATATTTCCCTGAGAGTTATTCTCTGCTGAAAAATATGCGGGGTCCAAGCTGGGCTGCTGCAGGGGCGAGCGGAGAGATGCTGTGTGTCGCTGGTGTGCGCCAGTGGCCCGGGGAAGGTGTACCCTGGGCTCAGCTGGGGATACAGGGAGACTTCAGGGAGATCCACGGGGAGAGTGGGCGGGTGGGCATGAGACTGGGCTGTCCCCATCAGTCCATTTGGTGCACTTCACTCGTCAGGATTTACCTCCTCTCTCACTCAGGGCAAACGGCACAGCAGGTGCCTGCCACCAGACACCTCCGCACTGTCTTCGCTTTTGTTTACTGACTTAATTCCTTCAGATCAAAGGCTGCCCCTTCCTCCCCGAGCAGGCAGGCAGGGGAATTACATTATTTATATTGGAAATGGGCAAGGCTCCACGGGGACTTCTTCCTTATGCCTGATAAGAGAAAATTAGGTCACTGCTGTGCCTCCTTGGTGTCTGCAGTTGGGTCTTTACAGCCCAGGTACCCAAGAGCTAAGTGCACAGAACTGAGGGGGGCCCACCCGGCATCTCTCCCACCAGAGCCTCCAGTCAATTATTGACCCAAGTGGCAGGTATTAATGTGACAAAACAAGAACATCCTTCCCAGACAGCCCGGTCTGGAGTTATCTATCATCTCCTGGGCTTTGCAGCTGGCACTGGGCAAACACAGGCCAGATGCAGGCTTGTTAAGCTCCAGGAGCAGGTGGGGTGATGGGGGCCCACGTGGGGACCATGGGTGGGTTTGGTCCTTCTGGGCTGTGACATTCTCTGGGTCACCATGGCTCTTTTCTCTGCTTCCTCCTACCCTCTCCCCCAAAGAAAGTATTCGGAAGAAGAGCCACCCCCAAGTGGTGACACGTTATCTAGGCACTGTGCTTATAGCCTGTAGGCATTCTTAATCCTCACAGAACGCTACACAAAACCCATTTTATGGATGAAGACACTGCAGCACCCAAAGGCTGGGCAACTTGCCTAGGCTCATGTGGCTTTGAACCCAGGTTTGTCAGTTCCGAGTCAGGGAGGAATCTGAGCCCCTCAGCTATGCTATTTCCCCAGCTCCCCCTGGGGCTGATTGTAAAGAAAAGGTTTCTTGTTTTTTCGTGTTAGCTGCCTCTATTATTTATAAATAATGGTAATAATGCTACACATATCCACACCCCCTTTTTCTTAGAAATCTGAGTACTTTTTGCTTCTGTTCTTCCTGTTATCCTGGCAACATCCCTGAGGTCCCAGAGGCTTCATTGTTGACCGTCTTTACGGAGGGGGCAGATGTCTCCTGTCCCTGGCCCAGAGCAGGTGCGGCTTAGCAGAGGGCAAGGTGGGCTCTTGCTGCTCTGACTGCAGAGCTCTTCAGGAGATGTCTTGATTTTGACTCAGAGGCAACATGCCAGGTGCTATTCTGGGGCTACTACCCCAGTGAGATATGGGCATTAAGTGGAAACCGGGAGAGGACACGGCAGGGGTTCCTCTCTGAGTCAGCTGATCCTAGTGGCGCTGATAAACGGCCCTGTAATTTTCTCGAGCTGCCCCTGTCACTGCTCAGAGGGCCGAAGCTGTCTCCTTGTAAGCCAGCTGCGGACTCCCTACCAGAGCTGGGACTGTGGCCACAGGATCCTGCCGTAATGCAGTAATGACAGGTTGCCAGGGAGCCCCACACAGCCAGGAGGGGAGGCAAGACGAGGCTGCCTGGGCTGGGAGGAAGACAGAGAATATGTGGAAGACTCGACTTTGTCTTACCCAGATGGGCAAAAAATTGAATTAGACGCAGTTGCAGCAAGCTGCTCACCAGTACCTTTCCCCCCAGAGTTTTGCTGCCAACTCTTCATTAGTTGGGGGTAGCTCCTCACAGAGGCTTCTGGGGTAGGCAGCCCTGGGGAACAGCTGCCAGGCATTCCCCACTCAGGCGAAGACCAAAGGCAATGGATGAAATGCTGGCGGGGAGGCCAGGATGATCCACCTGGGGATCTGGTGGGACCAGGCTGCAGATGCCACAATTAAGCACCAAGGTCTAGCTGGCATCTTTGCATACAGCATGGTCACGACAAACTAAATAAAACGGCAGAGAAGGCAACTGATCCCTGCACCAAAATACCAGGCAATATTATTAATTCTAATTCTACTTAATGGGAACCTCAGGAT
>NW_007727315.1:360355-361064 GCF_000696425.1 Galeopterus variegatus
CTGCACCAAAATACCAGGCAATATTATTAATTCTAATTCTACTTAATGGGAACCTCAGGATCTCTGTGTAGGAATATTACTCATTTGGGGGATCAGGGTTGTCTTTTTTAAAAAAGTTAGTAAAAGTATTGCCTGGACAGCTGAAAATGACCAGTATTTACATAGTGCTTTCTCTGGCTTGGACTACATAGAAAATCAAACTTTTTTTTTTTTCAAAAAGATGACCGGTAAGGGGATCTTAACCCTTGACTTGGTGTTGTCACAATCACGCTCTCCCAAGTGAGCCAACCGGCCATCCCTGTATAGGGATCCAAACCCATAGCTTTGGTATGATCAGCACCACACTTTCCCAAGTGAGCCGCAGGCCAGCCCTGAAAATCAAACTACTTCTAATTACTAAAAATAACAATCTACATTTGAAAAATTAACAAGTGTCACATTATTATTTATCTACCAAAAAGTCTAAGTAGTAACAAAATACTGCTAAAACTTACAATTCTCTAATTTTACAACTTAACAAAACACTGCTAAAACTTTTACAATTCTCTAATTGTAACAAATACTGCTAACAAAATACAGATAAAACTTTTACAATTCTCTAATTTTACAACTTCAAACATCTTTCCAAAATATATTAAAGACTAGTTATAGGGCCGGCCCGTGGCTCACTCGGGAGAGTGCGGTGCTGATAACACCAGGGCCCCGGGTT
>NW_007727315.1:361554-375172 GCF_000696425.1 Galeopterus variegatus
CAAGCCAAGGGTTAAGATCCCCTTACCGGTCATCTTTTAAAAAAAATAAAAAATAAAAAAAAATAAAGACTAGTTATATTTAACATTTTGGGAAAATGTGTATTTTGATAGGCTATTTTTCTTACTGGCTCGTACAATGGAAACCTGGCATGTGTTCTGATGTGTATGGCAGGCAGGTCTGATGTCAGTATTAGAAGTACTGATATCCACATTGTGCCATCTGAATCTCTGCTTTTAGGCTGCAGTGATTTGGGATAGTTATTCAACAGTAGTTTGGGTCTTAATAAAGAACTTTTGTTGATTTGAAAAATAGAAACAAAACCCCACAAGTGCTGCAGTTGTGGTTCCCAACTTCAAGTGCAAGTGCAAGTGCGACAGCAGCTGTGCCTCCTCTGCTCGGCAGACAGTGCCTGGGCCCAGTGGCTCTGTATGCTCCCACCCGCCTGAGCCTGGAACTGGGAACCCTGAAAGCAGCAGTGCCTGGAGGGATAACCCAGTCCAGTGCCCTCGTTTTCAGGTCTGGAATCAGGGATGGGCAGGGACCAGAGAGAGGAAATGGAGGCACTGGGACCCCAGGAAGGGACCTTTCCACTCACTACCCCAGGAAGAGGGAGGGAGTTCCAGGTGAAGGTGTCGTTAGGGGTGCTGATCCTTTTGCTACCAAAGACAAGGGACTGCAGTTGAAGTCCTGGGCAGTCAGGGAGGGCAAAGGGCCGTTTCCTAGCAGAGCCACAGAAGTAGCCCCACCACCTAGCCCCAGTCTTGGCCACTTCAATGGCCTGAGTGACAAGCAAACAAGCAAACTGAGGAAGCCCAAGACAAACTTTTTACAGCTTAGAATTTTTATTAAAACAATCATTTAAATTACAACAATCCCCCAGAATAGAAAATAGCCTTCCAAGGTCTGGCCCTGACAGGAGGAAGCACTCAGGCCTCACAGGCAGAAGTGACTTTTGACATCTTTGAAAACACATGGAGTTTCCCTGGAAGCCCACAGGGGCCACTTTGGCCCCAGGGCAACTGGGAGAGGCTTTCTCCCGGACCGAAGCCGCGCACTCCAGGGGCTACGAGGCCCTAGCTCTGTTAACGAAGAACACTTAGTCACCATCACTGGTTGTCAGCCTCTGGACTTTTGAGGGAAAAAAAAGAGGGAGAGACAGAAACCTGTCCCCAAGATTACAAAATACGGTCACTCAAGAAGTGTTATGCAATGCCACGGGCTGTTTTTTTTTCCTAGGGGGTGGCGGGTACATGAATGATTGCACAGACACCACCAGTCAGAGCGCCGCTGTGGCTGAGGTGCGGCATCAGTCAGGAGGACCGAGGTGGTCTGTGCCCGAAAAGTTACAGGCCAATAGCTCAGCTGGGCAGTCACTTCATTAATGGTTTCTGCCCGAGAGCCATCGAAAGCACCTGTAATGAAATAATCACAGCCAGGGCCCTGCTCTCAATGGACTTCAGAGACTTTCTTACTTGACAAGCTCCCATCCCTAAGAATGTTCACTTAAAAAGAACAGTCACCTCAGCCACAGGCTCAAGTCTCTGAAAACCAAGCACCTCTTTCATGCTTTCTCCTTCTACTGATGCTGAAGACCTTTCTGAGGGCCACCATCCCCTTGGCCTAATTGGCCTAGGGGAGGTGGCCCGCTAGCTCTTGGCCCCAAGGACAGCTGAGTGCTCCTGGCTGTGTGAGGCGTTGCCAGCCCTCCCTGGGCCCAAGGGATCCTGCCACAGCTCAGACACCAGCCAACCCCCTTGTGGCCAAGTGTCTTGACATTTCCCAGACTTTAGAAGTACATACAGCAGTTAAATAAGACAGCAAAGCCTGACATTGTTTTTATAAACCACCATCATGCTCCTCTGCCCCACAGCCACTGTTAAAGATTAAATTTATAGGTCAGGAGGAAAGTAACTCGTGGTAGAAATTCAAAGATGGGTTTTAGCCTGAGGAGACAGAGCCACAACCCAAGAGCCAGACCTTACTTTACAAAGGCCTGAGTTTCCAGCTCCCAAGGGCTTTCCCAGGCTGGGACAGACCAGGAAGCCACAAGGAAACTCTTTCAGCCACAGCCATTCATGCTTAGGTTTGAGACATGGAGTCCCACCCTGCATGCCCTAAGGGGTTGAGATGGCACACAGAGCTGGCTTCCCTGGGGCAAGGTGGCCTAAGGTGGCTGTGGCCAGCCCAAGTCAGCACAGGACAAGCCACCATTAGGACAGCCTGACAGTGGGGAAAAAGGCAGGATCTCCACGAGCTTCTCAGTTTCTCAAAACCAAATAGAACTGCCAGAGACCTGCTCTTCTCTCAGGAAATCTTCAGGCCCTCACATCTTCAGTTAATAAACATCTTTTCACTGATTAATGTATCACCTGCTCTGCATAACGGCTCAACTGGAAGGATCTGAAGGGCCCTGGTTGGCCACAGCAGCAACACTAGCCATGGAGTTAAAAAAAAGGGGGGGGGGGGCAAGAAGATGGCCCAGATCAAGGAGTGAGAGGGACGCGGGGGTGGCTCTGTAACCTGCTGCTGCCTGGCATGGAGGTGGCCAAGCGCCAGCCTGTGCGAGCACGGAGCACCAACTGGGAGTGGACACCTGCCTCAGTCTCCTGCTGGGAGGGGCACAAAAGGACACTGGGCCCCTAGGGAATATAAAATAAAGGGCCCTAGGGGACAAGGGCAAAGGCAAAATGAGGCCCAGGTGCCCGAGCTGGTTAGGAAGGGCCTTGGTACATGCCCAGGAGGAGAGGGGACTCCAATCAGCCACACAGACTGTACCAGCGAGAAGTACCTGTAGGGCCTCAGGGCCCACAGAGCCCCCGGTCACAGATGAGTTACTAGGCGCTTACTAGAACATGACCAGGGAGTCCTCAGCCCACCCCAGGCAGGAGAAGCTGAGGCCGAAGGGGACTGAAAGACACACGCAGCTCCTGACTGCCTCTAAGACCCTGGCCTGGGGTGGCCAGAGGGGGACGTGAGTGCTCTGCACCATTAGCTCCCTGCATGACTTTGCTGGCCTCCTGGCCCTTGGCTGCCTTGGCTGACAGTAGCCCTATCTCCCAGCTTCTGTCCCAGGCACAGCTGCCCTGCCTGTTCCCACCAGCTGGCAGCCAGAGAGTGGCCTCGGGGGTGCCTGGCAAGGACCTAACACTTTGTTGGTCCTGTGCTGTAGGCAAGCTCACCAACCACGTGCAGCATGCAGGCTGCTCTCAGCCCGGTCCTCACTCATGGAAGGGATGAACGTTGCAGAACCTTGGGTGGGGAGAGGGTGGTAGCACCAGCCTCCTGGCCTCCAGGGAGCTTCTGCACTTCACTCCCTACAACCACTTCTCAGACTAGACTGTGGCAGTCAGCACTGGACAGTAAGATGCACACACCATGGTGCCTTGGATGAAGGAAGTATGGGTTCCAACATTAGACAAAGAAAGACAAATACTTCTTAAAAAATTAAAGACTCAGGTCAGGAGAACTAGAACACCATGAGAGAAATCTCTACAGGGTCATAGTTCAAAGGCAATTGCACATGAAGGGGGCTGGGCTCTCCACTCAGCTGGGGAAAGTTCCGGAGCTCCCACAGAAGCCCCCAGTGAGCCCCCTACGGATGGTTCCCACGGTGTCTGGCCCATCCTGCTGGTGCCAGGAACAACAGAAGTGGAAGATCCTGGGGTGGCCGGGTCACCTGCTAGAGCTCTTCAAAGAAGGCCACTCGGGACTTGGCGCTCTGCAAAGTGAGCTGTAAGAAAGCAGAGAGGAAGTTGAAAGGGAGACTGGATTTCTGTTCATTCACAACGGGATCCCATCCTGCCTCGTGGACTAACCTCAAAGGTGGTTTGGAATGAAAGGCTAGACTGTTCAAATAGATGTTCAAGAAGCTGGTGGTCAATCCCAAATAAGTTTCCAGATTCGCCCAAGAATTCAAATTAGGAGGAGACAAACAAGGACATGCCAGGAGGGATGGCTGGCGGGCAGAAGCATATCAGCAGGAAAATATCATCAATGTCACCTTTTCACAGAGGACAGGAGATCCCTGGATATTTTACAAGTCTCTCACATTCCTGTCTACACAAGTGTCTGAGATGCCTCGGTGGTGTGCCATCTGAGGCCTGTGTCACATGAGGAAGAGCTTGTCCCTTCTACTCCTAATTCCCCAGGTGGCCCCAAAGCAGACGTGCCCATGACCCAGCAGATGAGAGGGGGTTTCTCTTCAGGAGCTTTCTAAGTGGGCAGGTTCAGGCAGGGAGGATGGGTGCACATGGGCAGTGCTGTCCAGCAACTGTAAGGCTTCCTCAGGAAGGACACTAGCTGAGAAGGACAGGGAGGGAGGATCAGGGGCCAAGCTCTTGGCATGGCGGAATTTGTGACCTCCTACGTCCTTGACTCTGTGGGCCACATTCCAGCTTCTCCCCAAAGGGAATCACCCGGCACAGATGCCCTCCCCTTGCCCTGCTCCCTGCTTTACTCCTGGAATCCACCCCTTTGGGGCAAGACTGTGTGTTCTACATCCAGCTCTGGAATTTCCCAGAGGAGAGTTGTCTGGGGGTGGGAGGACAGGGAGTCCATACTGTTCATTTTCAAATCTCTCAAAACATTTAGCTTAGAGCTCTGTACTGATTAGGAGCTCAAATGATGTTTGTCGAGTGATTAGGAAGTGGGCTGTAATGACAACAAAATGGTGAGCTGCATAGGAAAGGCGAGCGCTCCACACAGGGCTTAACAGGCGGGGGCTACCTCTCCTCCAGCACCACCTCACTGTGTGGCCTCAGCAGACACCCTTGACTTCTGTTAGCCTCTCTTCACCAAAGACAGAGAGCGCTCCACACAGGGCTTAACAGGCCGGGGGCTACCTCTCCTCCAGCACCGTCTCACTGTGTGGCCTCAGCAGACACCCTTGACTTCTGTTAGCCTCTCTTCACCAAAGACAGACCAGGGGGCAGGCTACAGGGTCCAGCCCCTTCTCTCAACCTCTGGTGGTCTCTGAATTTGAAATGTCCTCAGTGCTATCTGCAGTTCCACAAAGGACGAGGGTCGGGGGGGACTCCAAACCCACCACTTCACCATCAAAAGACAGGCGACATTAGTGTGCTCTAAATGAGACGGCCTGAGAGCTGCCTCTAAATCCTGCCAAATCTTTTGGCCTCAAAGTTCCCGACTAACAAGCTGAATGCAGGGAGGCATCTGAGCTGCTTTCTTCAGTGGAACAAGTTTCAGAAGCCCAGTTCTGATGGGAACAGAGAGAGCTTTTTTTTTTTTTTTTTGGCCAAAATGGAATTCCCTCTAAAGGGAGCTGCGTTTGGATGGGTTTCTCCTTAAATGCAACCAGAGAAGGGCCAGGAGTTGTGTGCTCTATGACAATGAGAACAGGATGGTACCTAGGGAAGAAAGAAGAGATTCAGCTGCCAGAGAACTACTGGGAAGGGATCCTCTTGGGGGAGGGCTTAAACCAAAAGGTATGCAACCCAACATGTCTGCTCAGGTTTCTCCCCCACTTCTGAGAAGACCTCAGGCCAGCTCTTCAGGGAACAGGGCCTTGCCCACAGCCACGTCTAGTCAGACACAAGCACAGTCAACTGCCTGACCTCAGGCCCGTCTGGGCCACTGACCAGCTGTGTGGCCCTGGGCAGGTCACTTACCCCCTCTGGCCTCAGTTCCCACCTTGAAGCAAGGGTGATGGCAGCCCCTTCCTCACGGGGGACATGCACAGGAATCGGGAAATGTGTGCCGAGTGTTTGGCACCAAGCTGGTGCATGGTGAGAACTCAGCAGCTGTCATTACTAATAGCAGCATCACGTTTCTTCCTCCCCCCTCTCCACCAGCTCTGGCTCCTCTCTTTCCAGGGGAGCACAGCAGAGTGCTCCTTAGGAAGGGGTGTGGGTGAAAGCAAGGTCGCACGATGCCTCTGAGAGACCCGGCCACTTCCCCAGGCAGGGAGCCTAGGCTGTGGGGGCCTCTGAGAACCTCCTGCGCATTTGTAAAATGTTGGCTCCAAGAATTCCTGGATCCTCTACCTAAGGAGTGTGCTGGCTGTCCCCTTGAGGTGCCAAGGAAGGGTTTTGGCAGCACTAGTGGTGCCAGATTCCAGTCGCTCAAGCATGTGTTTGTTAGGATGCAAAGTGCTCCTTGGGTGGGCAGGATGCTTCCCCGATCCCCACCCTATGCTGCAGGCAGCGGCTCAGCCCAACCTCTTGTTTTGCAAGAGCAGGGGCTTTAATCAGCCCCAAAGAACAGAGGGAAGTCGGATACTCTGACCACATGTAGGTAGGAAAGTACCACAGACATGCGGCCTGAGCAAGGGAGAGAGGGCCACAGTCTTCCAGAAGAAGGCACTGAGGCTGTTAGAGGGAAAGGAGGACCCACTGGGTGTAGGCAGTTGAGACCTGGCTGCACTGGTCAGTGAAGGCTGCTGGCCGAGGGTGCTGGAAGCCCCCTGCTGTCATGGATCAGGCCCAACAGGCAGACCTGGCTGTCGCTGCCCCTACCTTCTACCCTCACTGTACAATTCCTGGTGGTTCCAATTCCACTAAGAACCCCATAGCTAGAGGAATTTACTGAACAAGCCTACTCCCTGCTGCTGGAACTTGTCCAGCCACCACTGCAGCCCCTACCTGCTTCCACCTCAGCAGCATCCTTTATCTTAGACATCAAAATGCCCTCCTCCCAGCAGCAGGGCACCAGCCTGTGCTGTGGAGCAGGTGGGGAAGGCAGGCTGTGAGACGAGGGTCTACAAGGAGAAGCCTTGGGCTTCTCTCTTTCAGGAAGGAGTTCAGGGGACCCAGGAACCCACGCAAGAGAGGTTTTCTGCAGAGAGCTCAAAAAACCCTCCCCTCGGGCACTGCAAACAGCTTCTGCCAACTGCGCTCCCTGCCTGTACACTGCCTCACCTGTGGGATCTTTCACCACCTGCTGCTTCTAGAACAAGACAGGGCCCGTTCTAGAAAGCTCTGACTGTCCCATTTACAGTACAGCCACAGTCAGGAGGTGTTCATGAAAGAGAAGGTAAAGGCTCAGAGGAAATGGCACGAAGCTAGCTTCATAAAATAAACTCTGCCTCACGGCCGGCCCGTGGCTCACTTGGGAGAGTGTGGTGCTGATAACACCAAGGCCATAGGTTCAGATCCCTATGTAGGTATGGCCAGTTAGCTCACTTGGGAGAGCATGGTGCTTACAACACCAAGTCAAGGATTAAGACCCCCTAACCGGTCATCTTTTAAAAAATAAAATAAACACTGCCTCTGTGGGTTTTCCTTTTAAACTCAAGGCAATCGGCTAACAAGTTTCCTGGTTTTCCTGTGACCCACTTATACCCTAAGGTGTACAAGCCCATGTCAATGTTTGGTCCGTCTTCCTGCTCGGTGACCTCAGTTGCTGGCCTGGCTGTCTCTGGCACAGCAAGCAATACCTCTACTTGCTAGAGCCAGAAGGTGCCATGGAGATGATGTGACGAAGGCCCCATGTCACACTGTGAGTTAAGAACTGAAGCCAATCTTGTGAATACCACCCACTACCCTGAATTCCAAAGGAAAATGTCTGCGCCCCCTTTGGCAACTGACAGCAGCCCTACCCGCCTAGCCCTGCCTACCTGAGTCTCCAGGATGGAGGAGAATTCCTGGAATGCAGGTGTTTGGGCACTACAAGCACACTGCTGGTGTGCATCTAGAAGGTTATCCAAGAAGAGGGCTCCAAATTTCAGCAGATACCAAAGAGGAAAAGCCTCAGACCTGGATATACAAGGGCCTTGTGGACAGTGGCTGCATCACTCTGGGAAGCACCAAGTCTGGTCCACTTCCTTTGAATGTTTCTAAGGAAAAGCAGGCAGAGCTCTGCAGAACGTAACCAGTGGCCACATCTGCCGTGCACTGTCCTTCAAAACTCATACTGGATCCAGATAAGGACCAACTATGGCAGTCCAGGCAGTCAGGCCCAGCTCCTTTGGGAAGAATGTAAACCACAAGGGCCCTGCTCAAAGTCTCCAACCCAGAGTGCTTTTGCCAATTCCCTAAAGATGACTAACAGAACATGAAGTCTCCTCACCAGGCACTGGGCTGACCTGCTGCTCTCTTCCAGCTGTCTCTTCATATCTGATTAGAATCAGCCGTGTGAATAATACAGGAGGAATTAAGTTCTCTCTTGACTGAACCGGCTGCTCAAGTCTGTCACTAATCCAATTCCATTCTGAGGAGACAAACTTCCTTTTCTTTCTCTGCAGAAGATCTATAAGGCTTTGTTTTTATCTTATGGGGCCTCTGATCCACCTGTTGGGGCCTGGCTCCTCCTTCCTGCCCAGCAACAACAGACTCAACCCTGGCAGAGGAAACCAGGCCTTTCCTCCTGCCCACTTCTCCAGCAAATGGCCCATTGTTTGCGACAGCCACCAGGCTGTAAAGGGGCAGGAGAAGCCACTTGGCAGAGCCAGTCCTCCTTATGCTCCCCAAACTGTATGTGGCTTGACAAAAACGGACACATCCATCCAATCTAAACAAGTTCAGATTCAGGAGATGTATTTGTCTCATTAAAAAGACAGGAGGTTGGCTGCTCTCCACTCTAGAAAAGGACCTGGGACCCAGCTGGTTCTCCCTAAGCCAGGCATGCAATAAGAGACACAACTGGTTCCTGCTTGCTGCTGTGTGAGGACTTAGATACTCCTGAGAAATGGCCCCATGGTCTGGAGACAGAAAGCCTGGGAGGGACCTTTGACAAGCGCTCTCCTGCCTGTCAGTGGAAGACTTCCAGCTACAGAGCTCCTTCAGCATCATTCCTGAGAGTGCCCCCTGCTGGAAAACCACAGCACGAGGCACACTGCCAACTCTCCTTCCAGCTCTCCTCTAAAAGTCCTTTTTGGGGATCGTTTCCCAAAGTGATGGGAGGGTAACTAAATGTATTCCAGCACGGAGCCTGCAGCAGCAAGGCTGCTTGATTAAGAACGAATTACACTTTCATCAGCACAGAGAGAAAATTGATTCACAAGGCTGCATTGTGATAATCTTGTTCCTAAAGAACAAGGGGGTGGGGGGTGGGCAGGACACAGGGCCACTTTGGTTATCAGTGGCAAGAGAAAGGAAGCTCTACAATTAAGCTGGGAGAACAAAACTAATCAGAACACCAGGATTCCTTCAAATAGTCTCTGGGGGCCTCGCCTCAATCCACTGATCCCAAGGGAAGAGAAAGGAGGGTGGGAGGGGGGCCATCTAATTCATTTTAAACAATAAGACCCACAACGCTGAACCTATTTTAGATACTAACCTAATAACTCCAAATGCGGAGACTCTGCTTGTCCCATAAAAATGCAGTGGAATTGATATGCAAGCCCTAAAATTATGTTATACTTCCTCTTTGCCACTACATATTGAAAATGAAGGAGCGGGGGAGGGCACAGACACAAATGGACATGCAGATTCTCTGGCACGCGCATCCACAGAGAGAAGGAAGACTCTGGAGCAGAAAGGTGACAGCCAGGGCTGGCCCGGTGGCGCACTGGAGAATGCGCTGCTTGGGAGCGTGGCGGCCCTCCCGCCAAGGGTTCGGATCCCATGTGGAGACCGGTTCCCGCTCACTGGCTGAGCGCGGTGCGGGCGCAACACTGAGGGTTGCGATCCCGTTGCCAGTCCCCGGTACGGGCGCGACACCAAGGGTTGCGATCCCGTTACCGGTCAGTAAAAAAGACAAAAAAAAAAGGAAAAAAAAGAAAGGTGACAGCCAGATCCAGTAGCGGCAAGTTCCAACATAATCTTTGGTTTGGGATGTGATAAACATTCCCCCTTCCAAACTGGAGCGAGGGGAAAGGGCTGGTGAAGGGGGACAGCTGTTATAAAATGGCCAGATTAAGCTCCTCTGCAGTCTTGCTAGTAACAGCTTGCACCCAAATGCCATCTGGTGATGTGCACAGGAAGAGAGCTATCCACACACTTATCCCTAAACAGAGGTGGGATGAAAGGTCAAGTCCATCCCAACGAACAAATCCAATTTGGTATTAGCTACTTTATCTGCTCTAGAGAGAAATCTGCCAGAGAAAGCCTGGGGGCGTGGGGCCCTTTTGTGTATTAATCCCTTAGGGACCTAAAGCAGCAGAAAGATGTCTGGAAACATGTCTGCTATGTCTCGAGCTGCCTGTGTGACGCTGGCAGGGCCCTTGCTACTCCATTCCTCTACCTGACAAATGGATTAATTGGCCTGATTCACCTCGCTGGGCAGGTGGAGGCTAAATGGTATCTACCAAGCACTCCAAGCAAGTGCCTCAGGAAAAAGGTCCAGATAGACTGATGTCATTTCTTTTTTTTTTTTTAAAAGATGACCGGTAAGGGGATCTTAACCCTTGACTTGGTGTTGTCAGCACCACGCTCAGCCAGTGAGCGAACCGGCCATCCCTATGTGGGATCCGAACCCGGGGCCTTGGTGTTATCAGCACCGCACTCTCCCGAGTGAGCCACGGGCCGGCCGGACTGATGTCATTTCTAAATTGCCAATATCAAAAGAAAAATCATGGCAAGGGTCATGAGAACATAACCTGGAGCTGCAGAATGAGTTTGCAATCCGACTCTTCCCTCCCACTGTTGCAGCAACAAATAAGGTGCCAGAAGAGAGCTGCACTGAAACAGAGCTTCAGTGCTGAGGGGCCAAATGGGATGTTTTACTGCATCAAATAAGGCCCAATAATGTCCTCAGGCACTCCCAAACAGTTGTAAAATATCCTAGGCTGGCACGGCATGTTTGGTAGGCTCATCAGCACCTCCCAAAGAGCAACTGCTTGACCGGGTAAAGTATCTCAACCAAAACCAGGATCGGGTCTTAGTCTTTTAGAAAAGAGGCCGGTAGAATCTTCTATCTAGAGAGCTACCAGAGACAAGTGAGAAACCTGTAAGTCCTCAACAGTTATGAGACACCTAGAAATTTATAGACTGAGTGTGTGTGTATGTGTGTGGTAGGAGTGGCCTTCAGGGATGAGACCAAGGTGTCACAGCCAGAAGGCGCACTCCTAAGACTAGCCCGCTGCTCCAAACGCCCTCTGTGTGCTTCCACAGAGCCACAGAGGAGCACCACTGCAGTTCCTTCTATGTGTTCTATGTCCCCATCGGGTGCTGCTACTGCTCCCTGTTAATCCTTGCTCCCCACCCTACTCCGTACTCCTCTTTCTTCCCTCCTCCCTCCCACCTCTGCTGTGTTCCAGCAACAACAAAGGGAAGGATGTGAAGCTGGGGAGCCAGTGTGCTGCCTTTTATGTCAGGGCTAAGGATGCTCTACCAGACAATGCCCAGTTTCTAAAGCAAGCAGAGCCACTTGGCCCACTGGGGTCATAAGGAGGGTTGGACATATTAACCACATATTAAATATAAGCTGTTTAGCAGCCATCTTCCAGACAGGTGATGCAGACCAGAGGTCACCAGGGAGGCTCTGGCCATTTATTTTAATTGCAGGAGATGTCTTTCATGCATATTCAATCTCTCCCTGTGATTTATCACTTCCCCGGGTGTTTTAAGTGTTCTTCTTCACTTCGCCAGCCCTGCATCTCCAAGGGTAGTCCACACAAATTGAAGATGACATTGGACTTCTATGTCTTCCTGATCCAAGAGAGACAGCAAGAGTTTCAGATAAATGCCAAGGCTTCTCTATTCCTGTTCCTCCACCAGTAGAAACCACAGCTGGCCCCTGACAGTTTAAACCATTTACTAATAAAATAAGCTTGCTAAGCTCTACCACCCCCATGAATTCTTATCTGTCAATTTCCTTTGAAATCCTGTGCTCCCTCAGAGACAACAGGCACAAACATAATAGCTTGTTTGCTGGCTCTTGGGATCAGCTCAGGGCCAGACCCTCAAGAGGAGATAAAAGCAATGCCCTGAAGTGTGCATGCTCCAGGACTGCATTTTCACCTCCAAAGTGTGGTGGCACAGCTAAGAGACACCTGGCCACCACTCTCATCATTGGCATTGTGACTCTGAGGACAAGAAGCTTAAGCTGAAGGCATCCTGTGTCCCCTGACCCAGCCTCATGCCAGACTCACTCCCATCACTCTGAAGGCTCAGATGCCAGGAACACGTGTCACTTCCTCTGAGAATCCAGGTTCCCCAGGGCAGCTTTTGATCATGGCTAGTGCTGCTCTGATTCAGATGCAAATGCCAAACCAGTTGCACTGATCATCAATTGGGAAAAATGAAAATGGAGTTAAGATTAGCAAAAGAAGAAAAATATACCCTTACAAGCCCAAGTCAAATATTAGGAAGAACGAGTAAAGTCAATTCTGGCTTTTAAAAAGTTTTCTCCTCCAGCCACATGGCAATTAATACAATTAATGAATATGCTTACCACAAGTTGTGTGCATAAATGTGGTAGTATGGCCCGCATGCCTTCCTTGGTCCCTCACTACAGGTTCACAAGCAGATTTGTTTCTTTTTATATTTGTGAGCCCACACGGCACCCTAAGTGTTTCAGGTGCATTCTTTCATTTAATCCTCACAGCAATCCTGGGGGATAAGAACTATTTTTATTCACCTTTTACAGATGAGAACACTGAGCCTCGAGAGAGTAAGAATTATAGAAAGAGGAAGTGGCAGAGCAGTGTTAACCTTGATTAAGCAGACTGGACTGCCTGTCAGCATCCCCAAGGGACTACGGGGAACCCCTGATAGCCCAAGGGTAAACCCCTTGAATTGGCTTCAGTGTTACACAGTACACTGTGGGTACTGCTGAGACCTCTCAGTGAGGCAGAATAGTACTAAAAGTGAGGAGGAGAAAGGGGGCCGGCCTGTGGCTCACTCGGTAGAGTGCGGTGCTGATAAAAGTGAGGAGGAGGAATATGCCTGGATTACAGTAGGTAGGAGACCCGTTCTTTTGTTGAAGAAACCTATGATCAAAAAATATTAAAAACAAAAGAAAAATCAATGCAGGCTGGTTTGGACCCAGATTAATGAGCTTTTTCACCACCAGCCTTTGCATCTCTCATCCCTACTTTCTGGATGATGGAGCTCTTGACTTTGACATCTAGGTACCCATTTCCAAAGCCTGAAGTGGTACTTCTCTTCAGCTAGGCTGGCATCGGCCCAGACTGCAGCAGGCACAACCCCAGAGCGACCCCAGCACAGGCAGGTGGCTAGTTGTTAGTGCTGGTGATTGACCATAGTGACCACGAAAGTCTAGAAAGTGGAACATGTGTCGAACATCATGTGCAGCAAAAACTACCAATATTTAATCAAGTGATGCTGAGAATTCCAGTCATATTACAAACCAAGTCCATACTTTTATTAACCCGATTAACCAGAATTCTTGATTAACTGAAGCCTGGCAGTCTTTGAGAACTAGTTCACATCAAGACATTAAAATGTGGGCCGGCCCGGTGGCGCACTGCTACAGTGCACTGCTTGGGAAGTGCGGCGGCGCTCCCGCCAAGGGTTCGGATCCCACATACAGACCAGCCGCTCACTGGCTGAGCGAGGGGCGGGAGCAACACCGAGGGTTGTGATCCCGTGGCCAGTCCCGGTCCGGTACGGGCGCGATACTGAGGGTTGCGATCCGTTGCCGGTCACGAAAAAAGACAGAAAGGAAAAAAAAAAAAAAAAAAAAAAAAAAAAATAAAAAAAAAAAAAAAAAAGGGAAGGAAAAAATAAAGAACTTCTTCCAAACTTTTCCTCGGAA
>NW_007727315.1:375182-391007 GCF_000696425.1 Galeopterus variegatus
AAAAAAAAAAAAAAAAAAAAAAAAAAAAAAAAAAAAAAAAGACATTAAAATGAATGAAAGAATAAACAAACAAGTGAAGGAATGAATGAATGACTGCTTCCATACATGTCCTGGGAACAGTACAAATTTAACTAAAAATGAAACTTCATTTGTCTATAACAGCTCAGTGAGAACTGATGGTCAAAATCAGGACCTTGGGCCGGCCCTGTGGCGCACTCAGGAGAGTGCAGTGCTTGGGAGCGCAGCTGCGCTCCCGCCGTGGGTTCGGATCCTATATAAGGATGGCTGGTGCGCTCACTGGTTGAGCGCGGTGCGGGCGATACCAAGCCAAGGGTTGCGATCCCCTTACCAGTCACAAAAAAGACCAAAAAAAAAAATCAGGACCTTGAAGAATCTAAACATTCTGTATCATTACAGAAAGAAGAAAGATAAAATCATATTCAGGTTGAACAGCACGATCATACGTAGGGAACATCTGACAGCATAGGCTAAAACAAAATGAGATTTTCTGCTTGCCTTGCCTTGGTGTTAACCCCAAAGTTTAGTAAAACACAGTAGGCCCACCCTAGGGTGCTCTGGGCACCACTGCTTGAATAGATGATACACCTGGCCCACCCATGCTGAGGCTAGTCATAAGTGCCCTGCTCAGAGCATGCATCACTTGGTGATGGGATATCTATACCGATGTGGGGTATGAAAGCCAAAGAAATAGAAGCCCACTAAATAAAAGTGCCATACATGGATCATGGTTCATGCCATGGATTATTGGAACAACTGACAGCTCAAATCCATCTTATAATAAGATTTATCTGAGATTTTAATAGCTAACCTCTCTTGCTGGGATAATGACCACAAATAGTATCTATCTTATGCCAGATCTCTTTTTGGTAGAAAGCTTCCAATGAGCTTATTCCACTCTAGTAGCAAAAACTGTGGTGAGGACTCCAAAAGACACATCCTACACTACTGTTGGATGGTGTTGGGTTCATTGGCATGGGTACTGCTGGGGATTAGGTGAGAAGCAGAGGCAGGATGTCATTCATTACTAGGCATGATGAATTCTCTCCACTATCTAGGCATGTTGGAAGAATAAGAAACTGTTGCAGAAGAAAAGCAGCAATCATTCAATTAATTCACTCAACAACCTCTGATTGCTCATCTCCTGGGTGCCCGCGACTGTACTGTTCCAGTGTGAGTTCACTCTGACCACTCCTCCACTCCAGACTGTGGAGAAGCTGCAGCAGAGACAGCCGAGCATTGATGGAACAGACAGTCTACTCAGACTGACGTACAAATCAGACCACTGTGCTCTGTGCCTGCTTTACTTGGAAAGGGATGTGTGCAGAAAGGGGAAGCTCTAAAAGAAGAAGGAGGAGCATGGGCAACCCCTTCATTCCATAACCAGAAGCTGACAGGTATGACCACAGGTCTTCAGAGGTTATCACCGCATGAAAAGTCTTGATCTTGAGTTAAAGACACCAGTCTTAAAAGCACCCAAATTTACCCCATTTCCATGCTAGGGTTATTTATCTAAGAAGTATGCCACCAAGACAAAGGACTTTTAGACAGACCTGACTAGACAAGAAACCATGACCTTTTCCAGCCCAACAATGACACAAGATGTGAAGGACAACCAGTCCTACAGTCCCGTGACATGCTCTTCGGAACAAGGCAGCCTTCCAGGGCCCTGGTGGCTGGTCCGGCCCCACAGGGTGGACGCCTGCTCTCAGACTCAAAGCATGCTATGGCCAGTACCCAGGCACCACCTGCCCTCAGGAAGGCTCAGCGTGGCCCAAGGACAGAGACAGGCAAGCTCATGCATGGGTTAGTATCACAGAGGGCAGTACCATCACCACATACAGAGTACCTGGGAACAACCTACTTTGAGGGCTCAAATGCAGATAGGTCTTCTGCCTTGGGCTTGAGGCTAAACCAGCAAAATAAAATGAAGAAAAACAAAAACACACCCTGTGATATCAACAATGCCACATGTGCCATTTGCAAGATGCTTAGACAGGACTGAAATTGAAACGAGTGACTTCATTTGTTTTTAATGGCTTGGAAGTGGGTCTCTCCAGCTTTCAGCACTCCAGGTACCTGTGGCTGAGGGCCCAGCTCACTGCAGCAGCAGCAGTAAAGATGAGACTGCTCCTGGTGTCCAGAGGACAGGGTGGGTGTCAGGAAGCTCATTCAGGGGCTGACCAGCTCACTGGCCCACTCATCCTGTTACCTCTCTGCTCAATGGCAAAGATCGCCCTTTAACTCCCATTTTGCTAGCTGTTTAATAATTTTGTTTTGGAACAGAAACCCAGTAAATTACAAAAGCCAGAGGAAAGAAGAATGTAGAATGTGGAAATGCTTTCCTTCCAGGTCACGCTACTAAAAAGAAATCTCCACCCAGTGCCAATTGTAACTGGAGTCAAGAGATGGAAGTTGGGACTCCTTACTGTACCCATCAATGATGGCAGGTAGATACAGATCTCTTGGAGTTTTCAGATACAGCTTAATCACTGAAAACAGAGCTATTCCTTAAACTGGGGATCTTTAAACTAAAGAGTAAAAAATTGACTATATTAGTCATTCTGTAAACTCAATGAGCAGTCTTACCTTAATAACACTGATTTTACAGGTGTTAACCTGATCCTGGGCTATCAGTTAGGAGCAGAGCATCAACTAGCCTGAGAGGACCTTTCTGCTTTGCCCAAATAAGATAAGTAAGCTCTTGGGCTGACAATTAGTATGGAATTTAACTTCCAAATCTCCAAAATGCTGAAAGCTCAAAATACCAGTGGAGAAAGATATGAAACTGTTAGCAATGTAAATAAAGTCTCACCTTTTAAAACTTTAAGGTTCTCCTAATTATTTCCTTTCTAAGTATGAAAAAAGCTAAAAATTCAGAATTTGGTTTCTAAATCAAGAACAGAATTTTATAGTCCCTGCCACTTAAAAACACAAAAAGAGTAGAGGTGAGTCCATTTGTGACAACCTCCATTTCATTTGCTTTCTCATTAAGTAAGGCAGATCCCTGGGCATAACTCCCCTAAGCTTAAAAGACACAACTGCTGTACTGCTAAATGATGGATCAAAACCCATCCTGTAACAGCAATTCATTTCATCAGTGCTTTTAACACAAGCTCCACTCCCACCAAGCGAACGGGTTCATAGTCATTGGCAGACTAAATTCCCTTTCTGGCGCGAGTCAAAAAATTTCCTTAACTAAGTACATATAAAAAATGACAATCTAATGACTTGGCTACTGAGGAAACCAGATGCCAACCTCACATTTCCTTAATGGCTGTCCTGATCAGCAAAAGACAAGATACGCTGGGTACCTTTTTAATGGTATTGTGCTTGCTGCTGCTGCCGCCGCTCCTGTCAGAGTTCTCGTTGTGCAGAATATCCAAAGCCGTCTCCCTCTCTTTTAGTTTCAAGGCCTCGATCTCTGTCTTGAGTTCGTTGAGTTGCTCCTGCAGATGCTTGCTCTTTTCCATATATTCCACCCTGACAGCAGGAGGACATTGTGTATCAGGGGTTGGGCAAACAGTAAGTCGTGTTTGAGATGCTCCATGACCCACAAGCTACTCAGTGTAGGATCCAGGGTATGAGGCTTGGGGTTCACATCTGTACTTGGCCACTCATGGGCCATGGGAGCTTGTGCTGCTCACTTAACTGTTATTAATCTGTTTCCTCATCAGTAAAATTAGGATAATGATCACCGGGCTGTTGTCAGGATTAAATAAAAGAAAGTAGGAAAGCCCTCTATAAACTCTCATAAAGTGCTCTCCAAATACCAAATGTCATAGATAGCCTTTAGTTCTGTACACAAGACAACATATGAAACAAGTCTCCTAGCACCCAAAATAATCTCATTGTCTCAACCCTTCTTGGAGCAGTAATTCAAGTGACACTTCTGATAGGCTACATCCACACCCCCACTTGTTCTGAGACTTCATCTCCCAAAGGTGACAGAAGCTCACTTAGCAAACACAAGGGAAAAAACAGATCCCCACCCTCACCTGCAAGTAGATACACAGAGCAACAGTATCTACAATGGTGAAAATCTGGAAACCATCCATGAAATGTCCAACTACAAGGGCATGGCCAGGAAAGCCATATAACACAAACACAAGAACATTCTGTAGGGATTACTTGGCTAGTATATGGACTCTGTCAACATGTGTAAGGGTAAAAAGTGCTATGGTCTGAATGTCTATGTCTCCCCAAAATTCCTATGTTGAAACTTATCACCAATGTGACAGTGTTAGGAAGTGAGGCCTTTGGGAGGTGATTAGGTCATAAGGGTGGAGCCCTCATAAATGAGATTAGTTCCATTATAAAAGAGGCCCCAAAGAAACCCCTTGCCCCTTCCACCATGTGAACACACAGCAAGAAGGCACCATCTACGAAGCAGGAAGAGGGCCCTCACCAGACTCTGAGTTTGCTGGTGCCTTGATCATGGACTTCCCCACCTTCAGAACTGTAAGAAATAAATTTCTGTTGTGTATAAGCTACCCATCCTCTAGTATTTTGTTATAGCAGCCCAAGCAGACTAAGACAGTAAGAAAATACAAACTATAAAAAAGCAGGATACAGAATAGGATGTTGCCTCACCCTGATCACAACCACAAAAATATGTCTGGACAATAGTAAAAGGAACGCAGACAGCAGATACTACAGCTGGAGGCTCCGGTTCACTGGCAACTTAGCTATCCCTTCAGTATAAGAGCCCAAAGAGAAACATAGCTGGCTCGTGGTTGCCCACACTGTATTCCACAGAGACATTCTCCCTAGAGGGTTATCCTGAGGATGCTACACATGGTAAAAGCACATAGGCTGTATGGCAGACAGATGAAGGGTTCTGACCCCTGCTATAGCCCTCATCAGCTATGTGATGCTGGGTGAGTTCACTAAACTCTCTGTGCTATTACTTATAAAATGGAAACATTAAAACCTATCTTTGATGTCAGTTTGATGTTTGTTAGTTAGTAGGAATTATATGAGACAAAAGCTAAAAAACCCTGACACACAGGCACTCAATATGTGGGAGCTGTTGGGATTGTTCTCTGGCAAGCTGTGGCACATTAACCAGTTTACTGAGAGCTCTGGGAATCAGGGGGACTTTGCTCTGGCTTCCTCTGCAATGGGAATCCTTTCCATCTCAATCCATTTCCACTGACCATAAAATGAAGGTCATGCCAGGGCTCAGCTCAGTGCTGCCTGATGCAGCAGAGCTGGCTGTAGCTAGCCGTTGGCTTCACTCAGCCTCGAGCCTGGGTTTCTTTTTGGTCACCTTTGTTCTGACATGGGAACCACCACAGGTCCCAGCCACTGGAGAACACAAGTAGGAGACAGCAGCAATCTAGTACCAGGTGAACAGCAGTCAGACTGATTCAAAGACCCCTGACAACCCTGTCCTATACTTTAAGTGAGGTTTGGAGCCACTGTAAACACCAGGTGACCAATCAAGTGTTATTTTTTCCTGGAAGATTGAACGCTGATCTGTTGTCCTTCAATTCTGATTAGGAACTTCCTCCTCCAGGGCGTGAGAACACAGCAAACCTCTGCAGGAGCTAGTGACAGGCTGCTGTGGTGACCCTCCACTTCCCCAGGCCCAGACCCACCACTGTAGTTCACGGCTGCCCAGAGCAGGGCACAAGGGACTACGTACTTTTCTTTCTCTATCTCCATGGAAAGCCTCTTCATGTCAGTATCCTTGAAGTCAAAAGACAGGCTGTCACCAATGAGGTTGAAGCTTGGTATGTCAGGAGGCAATGGCGCTGGAATTGGGTTCATGGGCTATGAATGAGAAATGTCAGATCAGGAGTTTTGGGTTATACAAGAACTGCTGTGTAACAACAACCCTCCAGCAGCCACAAGGGCAGTGGGCACAATGTCGGCACTGGCTCCCAGCACCACCACGACCTCCCAACACAACTGTGATCCTTGTCTCTTCTCTTCAATCCCTGCACACTCGCTGCTGCCAGGTGAACACAAACCCTTATTCACTTTTTCATTAGGAAACTCCCAGGCCCTGTGCTAGGAGCTGGAGGGGCAGAGAACAAGACAGCATCCCTGGCTTTGAGCAGCTAAAAGTTTTGTTCAAGGAATTGATGGATTCACAGATCATAACAGTTAAATAAGGTAAACACTGTGACCAGGGAACGAACAGAGGCTGAGGGGGATGGAAAAGGAATGCCAGAAGAGAAGCTGCTTCCACTGGTATCAGAGAATGTGCCAGAAGGCAGTGGGTGGGGTCTAGTGTTCAGTGAGAATGCTGGTGACTGCAGTGCCAGTGTGAGGAGGTGGGTGGGAGATGTGCACCAGGCCATGCTCCACTTGCATGCTGAGGGGCTTAGATTTGGGAGACAGAGCCAGAGCAGAGCTTGAAGCAGAGGGTGGAGTAATTAGATTTGTTTTTAGGCCTTTCATCCCAGAACAAAGGATCACCTAAAGTATGGCCCCACTCTACCTCCCTGCTTCTCCCACTATTTGCCCTACTAAATCATACAGTGTTGTTTATTATCCCTTGGACCACTTTGCTTTCCCATCTCTACCATTTCTTTTCCCTAGACTCTATCCCTCTTTCAAGGTCCTTCTCAAATACTATTATATCTTACCAAAGCCTTTCTAGATCCCTCTCGGACACATGGCAACTCTTTTCTTTTTCTTTGCTTTCTGTCCCCCCTATTTTTGCTTGTTTTGGTGGCTGGCCAGTACAGGGACTTTGCTTTCCCTTAACATTGTGTTTACAGTTCTGTGATGGCACTTCTGTAATTCTACCTGGTAAAAGATTCCCTTTTGTCTGTGTCTTCTCCTTTCTACTGTTTGTAAGTTTCCTGAGGGTGGATTTGCCTCTTTTTCATCTTGGATCTTTTACTGAGTCTAGGACAGTGTCTGGGAAGGACTCAGAATATTCATTTGAGACAATAACAAGGTCTGAAGTAAGGGTAATAGAAGTGGTGCTGAGGGGAGGCTTCTGGGTATTGGGGACACGCTGCTTTCTGATCTGAGTGCTGGGTACATGGGTGTATTTGGTTTGTGAAAATTCATCAAGTGGGACTGTTGTCATTTGGGCACTTCTCTGTATGTATGAAGTATGCTATACTTCATAACAATTTCCAAAAAAGATAAGTACTAGCTGCTGCACCATTGGTGAGAGCATAAACTGGTACGACCTCTTTGGAGAGTATCCAAATTGAACATTTGACCTCACAGTTCTATTTATGAGAATTTATTACAGCAATATAGCCACATGATGTGCAAAGATTTGTGTTCAGGGATGTTCAGTGCAGTTTCATTGAAAATTGCAAAAGAAAACAGACTAAATACCCATCCATCAGGGATGGTTTAGATGAATTACAATCCATCCATACGACAAAATATGATTAAAAAGCTGAGGTGGATGATCTCCTCCAGGATTTATTGCTAAGAGGAAAGAGCAAAGTTAGAACAATATATAAAGTTACTCTAATGTATGTTTTAAAAACACACACATCTCAGGTGTGCAGCCCAGCTGAGCCCTCAGACGACTCAAGTCCCAGCTGCCATCTGACTGCAACCACCTGAGAGATTCCCTGTGAGGACTTCTGGCCTGAAGTCTCTGAACCCTCCAAGCCATGAGGGTAATAATAAGTAGTTGTTTTGGGCCACACGGTTGGCCGGCTGGTTGGCTTGGGGTGATTTGTTACACAGTAACAGATAATCAGAACATATGGCAATAGCAAACTGCTCACATTTCCCCCCTGCCTCACACCCTGGGCATCTTATGCCTCTTGTGCCCTGCATGCATCTGTGTCCTTGCCTGGAACACCCTATCGTCTCTTCTCCACCTGGCTAGTTCCTGCTCCTCCTGTAAGAGTCCTGAGCCTCTCCTGCCCCTTTGGGCTGAGCTCCATTCTCCTCCTCTAGGCACCTTTGCACCCTGTGCACACCTTTCTGTATACAGACTTCTAACTGCATGGTATTATGTGGATGTAATACACAGGTGTGCAAAAAAGTCTGCCAAACTGAATGCACAGAGGAAAGTAAAGGAAGAAGCTTCTATTCATTTTATGACCTCATTTAATGGAAGTCTGCCTCCTTGTCCCAAAACTGAGGTTGGCAGCTAGTTCTTGCACAGCAGTAATTCACTCTAACACACACAGTCAATCTCTTCCCAGAACTATAATTATGGTATATAGCATGTACTGATAGTTGAAGATGACATTCAGCTCAGCATTAAGAGGCTAGAAAGCAAATTCTCTTGAGGATAACTTTGGACTATATTACTTAGAATAACATTTCACAGCTGAAAAAGGCCCTGTTGCCTATTAGGTAGGCAAACAGAGGTAACCACCTAGTCCAAGGCCAAATGGCAGACTAGGGGTGTTCTATTCAGTCCCTCACCACAGGCTCTCTCATTCTGCCATGTGTTTGCTTGAATGGTCACCCTGATGGCACCACCAGATGAAGGGAAGGGCTGGGAATGAAGGAAAGGTCACCAGGTCTGAGGCAGCCACAGGTTGGCGGCCTCCACCCAGGCTCACCGGGTACATGGGCTTGGTGGCGATTTCCAGGAGCTTTTGCTTGGCCCTTCGCTCTGCCTCACGGGCTTCCTGCAGGTCCTGCTTCAACTGATCTGCCTCCTTGGCCCTGCAAGGAAAGGAAGAGGCATCAGCTCCACAGAAGAGGACAGGTAGAGGGAAGAGACCCCCACCTCACCCCCATGCACCCCAGAGAAGAAGGACCTGGGTTAACCCTTGAGGATGGTTCCTGACAAGGCAGACAAGGACAGTGGGGCAGGGACATTTACATGAAATCAGAACTTACAAAGCAAGGGCAACATTCCTGGGCATAACTATTTGTTTCAACTGCTAAATCTAAACTTGAAGAGCAAGGAAGCCAGTGGGGAAATAAGCCAAACAAGAACCTTTCCAGTGGGCGGAGTGGGTAAAGAGTTGGGGGAGAGGCCGGATGCTTTCTCTGCTTCATTTCTGGGTGACAGTTGGCTGGCCAAAGGAAGAGTATGTGGATCAAAGGTCTTATATTGGATCACAAAGGGCAGAATATGAAAGAACTGTTTCTTCATAGCACCCAAGTAAAGCACTTGCAGGCTGAGCACCAACTTTCTCAGGCAGTGAGACAAGCCAATCACTGAGGGCATCCATGCCTTGGGGCAGATCCTCACCCACAGGACACAGGCTGGGCATGGCATGTGAGACCTAGCACAGGGACTTGGCCTGACAAGCATCACTAACAGAGGATGTGACCCACACACAGAAAGAAAGGGGCTGGGACAGGGCAGCCAACAAGGAGCCATATTCCCAGAATGACAGGCAAAGAGTGGTGAGGAAAACTGTAGTGAATGTACCTTGGAAGCTAAAAGCCAAATTCAAGTGTTCTAAATCAACAGAGCCAGATGCTGTGGGGAAGGTGCCAGCATTTATCTGAAGGCTGTGGGACCAGAACAATCCAGAGCCTAGAATAGTCTCTGAAAAGTACAGACAACAGTTCCATCCTTCAACCTGGGCATGAGCTGGGGCATCCGGGCCACAAAGAGGATCCTGGTCTTCCTCCCCCATCTGCCAAGGAAGGCTGCAGGAAAGTAGGCACCTAGCTTCCCTTTAAAGGCAAATAACTATCCTCCTGCATCCCCCCAAATAAAAAGAGAAAAGAATCACATTTCTTCTAATGCATTAAGAGCCCCCTCATATTGCCCCAGCTAAAAGCAGTTTGTGGACTTGCTCAATGGTTTTCCTGTAAACAAGGCTCTCAGAAGGACAGGGGCTTATCATAAAAGCATGACCGGAGAGGTCCACTCGGCAAGGGAATGGTATTCATGTGCCCTTCCAACAGCTCCAGCACCCCCCAACCTGTCAAGGAAGGAGCCTCTCCCCTGCCCCAGGAGATGGAGAAGCAGCCTGAGAACAGCGGCTGGCAAGCTCTGCCTCAGGGCAGGGTTAGGACCAGCAGCTCCTCACTGGGCACCTTGCTGGGTCCAGTGCTCAGGACACCCCTGCCCCCTTACCTCCTCTCTGACTCCTCGGCCATCTTCAGCGCCAGCATCTCAGCCTCCAGCACCTTCTGCTCCATCAGGCGCTTCTCCTCCTCTGTCCGAATGGCTGTGGCCTTGATGCGCTGCATTTCCTGCTCAGCCTCTGCAGCCTTCTGTGCGAGGAGTTTTGCCTCCTCCTCGGTGATCTGGGCCTTTTCAGCCAAGAGGTCGGCTGTCTCCTCAGACCGCATCTGGAGAGAAGCGTGTTCTCAGCTGGAGCGGGGTAATGTGCCTTTTCTGCCCCCAGCCTGGTCTCGGACATTCAGATAAGCAAGAACCAGAGTCTTGGACTCCTCAGGCCCTCCCATTGAGTTTCCCCCCAGTGACCCTCTGATAACAGATGAGAAACCGCATCCCCCAACTTTTCATGAGGGCCCTCAGGCTCTACCCATAGGGAGCAATAAGAACAAGCACCTTTTCTGAGCACCTACTTCATCTGAGGCTTATGCTTCATGAGGGAGAAAAACACTCTGTTCTTTCCCTCTAAAACCAGAGGAGGTTTTGCACCCCCAGGTGACATGTGGCAATGTCTGGAGACATTTTTGACTGTCACAAATGGAGGGTGAGGTGATATTGCTGGCACCTGGTGGGGAGGCCAGGGACACTGCTACCCATCTTTCAATGCAGAGGACAGCCCCAAATGTCAGTAGTGGCGAGGCTGAGAAGCCCTGCTTCAAAGGCAACCCCATGGTGAAAGTGGAGTTTGGCTGCACATGAAAACTTCAATCTGCTCCTGCCAACATAGGTGGAAAGAATTTTTAAAAGCTGAAATGAGGGCCGGCCCGGTGGCGCACTGGATAGTGCGCCGCTTGGGAAGCGCGGCGGCGCTCCCGCCCGAGGGTTCGGATCACACGCACCCAAAAAAAGCTAGTAGGGAAACTTGCCAGAATTTGAACCCAGATCTGCCAAAACTCCAAAGTCAGACCATAATTGTGTCTCCCAGTGTGTAAATATCTATCAAATACTTTGTGCACATGTGTGAACATGCCAAACTTTGAATGATTTAAGTATAACCTGTATTTTAATACTTAGGACAGCATCATAAAATTAATTTCTAAATGAATATTGAAATTTATCCAGTTTCTATGTTTAGCAATTGGTGTTAATTTACCTCTCATAAGTGCTAGAAAGGTTCTACAATACCTCCTCCAGCCCTTTTATACTATTCAAGCTTTTTATTAGCCCTAATGTTGATTGCCTTCCCAGGGCATCTACTAGTTTGAGTATCAGATGGTTAAAGTGTGGTGGTGTAACACAAAGGTCAAGGGTTCAGATCCCTACACCAGCCAGACACCAAAAAAACTAATAAATAAATAAAATAAGATGAAATAAAGTGTATAAAGCAAATGTTGCTAATTCACAGTCTTCAGGAGGTCTAACTCTTGCAAAGCAAGGAAATCATCACATAGCCTCCTAGGACCTGGGACCCTGACCCCTGGGAAATCACCAGTGCTTCATTGGCCATTGTTGCTTCTTCTTTCATCTGCAGCAGCCTCCTCTCCAATTCATCCCTTGTGCGTTCAGCCTCCTCCCTCATCTGCTTCTCTCGAGCAAGGCGCTGCCGCTCCATCTGGGAGGGAATAAGAGCAGTCACCGAGTCATAGGGCTCAAGACCTAAGGTGCCATAGGGACCCAAGAATGACCAGTCTCTAGAGTCTCCCTTTTGGGGATCCTTTTCTTCCCTTTACTTCATATAGCCAGGGTCATTCTTGCTGCCCACCACCCCATGTCTTTCCAAACCAGTTGCAGAGGTGAAAGCTGGGCCCCTTGAAAAAAATTCTAGTGGTGAACGAACAAACAAAAAACCAAGCCCAGTCTCCTCCTGGATGGAAAGAGGCATTCTCGCACCTGAAACAGCCACCATGCCAATGCCCCCTTTTGTTGAGAAAACCTACTGTCTCTGTCCTATGGCTGAAGGGACACAATGCAGGTCCTCTCCCCAAGATGGAGCCCCAGAAGTAAGCAGGCTCTCTTTTGGGCAGATGAGGCCCTCTCTTCCGCCACCATTTCTAATCCACATGGACACCCTCACATCTCTGATTTCATCAACAATAACTCTACTCTTGCCTTCAACCCACAGAGAAGATGGAAGGGTACTGTGTGCAGCATCAATAGTTCACACATTGTTATTTCACAGGGGGAAGCTGCAGCAGCCACGACACAGATTCAAGCAATCTCATGGGAACACAACTCCTGAGTCAGGCCTATGACAGGAGGAAGCCAGGCAGGGAACATAGCCCTCTGTCCTTAAGGCAACAGTACAAAGCTGCCACCACCTCCCTTGCCTTCTGGATCACTGCATTAATTGGGCCACACACGGAGCTTAATAAGGAGAACAAGCATAGGACGATGCTATTCTCTGTGATCCCAGGGTACTAACTGAGTTCAGAAAACAGAAGCCAGAAGTGACCACTGCATTATTTTTGGCCTTAAATAATTAAAGCACGTTTAGTTACTTATTTCAAACTGTAGTAACACAAGATTTCTAAGACTTCTGCTTTTTCTAAATACTAAGCCACAAAAATGCATTCAAATTTGAAAGAATAATGTAAAGACAAGCAATAAAATACTGTTAAGTTTGTCTCCAATTTTCCTCCTGCAGGTCAACGAAAAGCTTGGCCAATTTGTTCTCTAATTTCCATCATACTACAATTTCCATAAGGTCAATTACTACATCTCTATTATGCTCCACTTGAAAAAAGCCCAGGTAACCCCTTTCAGTCCCCAGCATTGTACGTTCCATGAGATACCCACCATAATAATAAAGGATGTCCCAATTGCAAAGCAGTTTATCACTTACAAAGACTTTCAGGTATAACATGCCCTCTGATCCAAGAAAGAGAAGAGGTATCACTAACTCCACTTGATAGAAGAGAAAACTGAGGTCTAGAAGGTCACTGACTAACACCACACCCTAAGTCTCAGATCTGGCTCCAACGTCATTGTTTGCTTTACTGGGCCATGGAACCTCCTGATGTGCAGTTGTCCAGATGCCAGGGATGAGCCTCTACTGTTCTACAGGCAATGCAAGTTTGGGGTATGTTTGTGTTGTCCTCTGCCAGGGCCCAGTGGCCTACACAATCCTTGATGTTTTTCGATCTCTCACTTCTAAGCTTTGCTCTGCTGAGAAAGAGGTCAAAAAGAGCTCGTCTTGAAGTTGTCACTGTGACCCATGCTGGCTCAGGAGCATTTCTTTGTCCAACAAAACCCATCCCGCTACATCCAAAACATCCCAAAGAGCACATCTATGGTCCAGCATCTCAGAAGGCTAAGAGACGGAAAACCAAAAGCACACCAGGTCAACCTGGGCATTTCATTCTAAGTCCCAGGGCTGGTGGCCAGCCTCTGTGGTATACCCAAATCAGAGAGCTGCACACAGGCTAATTACTACAACTCTGAGCCTGCAAGTCCTGAGGGCAGCCAACTGTAGCTACTGCTACTCTATCTAGTAGTTTGCCCCAAAACACAATTGATATTCTCAACAGCAAGGCCCAAATTAGTTGTGTGGATTTCAGTGAGTAGAAAAGATCGACGTGTAGAAAACAATGATGCAGAGTGTCCATCCAGTCTGCTAACAGGCACTCCCAGCACTTCCTGCAATGGAGGGTGATGTGCGCCTGGACTGATCTGCAGAGGGGAAGTGTGGCCAAGTCTAATTAGCATTCCAGCAGCAAGCACAGAAATGCCACCATGCATTCTATCACCATCTAATTAGAAAAGGAGAAGGCCAAGCAAAGAAGGTAGATAGGCAAAAAGAAAGAAAGACAGCTAGATGGATGGACAGATGCATGTATGCTTGGCTACTCCATCCCAAACCTGTGTTAATCACACTTTACTTAACTTCACTTAAGTGTAGAAATAATTAGAGATGTTTCTTTTAGATATGCTATAAGAGGTTATTCCTCATTTCCAGAACTGACATCCCACCAGCTGGGCATCGATCAATCAAGACACTATAAGGATAAAATAAGAGTGGACACATCCATGGCCAACAACCATTTCTTACCTCTCAGGCCCACATGGACCAAGCAGCAACACTGTCAGTTAAAACAACATCTTACTCACCTGCTTTCTAGCCTTCTCCTCCCTGGCCTGGGCTTTCATCTGCTGAACTTCCAAAGAATCGGCCTTCCTTCTCCTCATAAATAGGTCATGGTTTCCGATACAAAGCTGGAGAATCTGTAGCCCAAAAGCAGGAGACATGTTAATATGCACGAATTACTTCACTGCCTACCAAACCCCAAGTGCTATAGAATCCTTGGCTTTTGTGGGTAGCAGTATACCTGCAGAGGAATGTGTACAGTAAAATATCAAAGCCCTACTAATGGCCTCTAGTGCTCTCAGCTCTGGAGACATGCAAAATGAAGGTGCCTCAGATATGCCAGGAGGTAAAAAAAAAAAAAAAAAACCACAAGTGAAGCATTTCTTCTGGATGTCCTTTATTCTCCTAAGTCAAGATGTGGCTCTGCAGATCACGGAGGACAGATAGGAAAGCTCATTCAGTGATTCGGGTTGGGAAAATAAGTTATTCATGAGTAAAAAAATAAGCTGGATCCCTCCCTCACACCATACACAAAAATTGACTCTGGAATAGGCCGGCCCGTGGCTCACTCGGTAAGAGTGCGGTGCTGATAACACCAAGGCCACGGGTTCGGATCTTATATAGGGATGTCCGGTTTGCTCACTGGCTGAGCGTGGTGCTGACAACACCAAGCCAAGGGTTGAGATCCCCTTACCGGTCATCTTTAAAAAAAAAAAAAAAAAAATTGACTCTGGAAGGATTAAAGACTTAAATGCAAAGATCAAGCTCTTGAAACTTTTAGAAGAGAATATAGAAGAATGTCTTTATAAACAAAGGATAAGGAAAGATGACAAGTAAGACACAAAACACACAAATGATTAAGAAAAAGATTTATATATTTGTCTACATTAAAATTAAGTTTTTTGGGCCGGCTCGTGGCTCACTCGGGAGAGTGCGGTGCTGATAACACCAAGGCCCCGGGTTCGGATCCCATATAGGGATGGCCGGTCAGCTCACTGGGTGAGCGTGGTGCTGACAACACCAAGTCAAGGGTAAAGATCCCCTTACCGGTCATCTTTAAAAAAAAAAAAATTAAGTTTTTTAATTGTCAAAACATTATAAAAACACCAGGGATTGGATCTCTGTACCGGCCAGCTGCCAAAAAAAGAAAAAAAAGAAAAAAAAAGACATAAAAAAAGGAGGAAAAGCAAGCCATAAACTGGGTGAAGATATAACCAACAGAAAAAAACCGAACAACCCAGGAGTAAAATGACCAAAAGATATGAAACAACTATTTAACAAAGGCCAATAAATACATGAAAAGACGTTCAACCTCATTGGTAATTACAAAAATGCAAATTACTATGACACCGAGGTCCACTTTATATGCACGAGATTGGAAAAAATTTTAAAGGCTGGTAACACAAGTGCTGAAGATAAAAGGCAAAAGGAGGTCTCACCCACTACTGTTGGGTCTGTAAACTGATTCATCTTCTTTGTAAAAAAATGTGTCATAGTTGTGAATTTGAACATACACTAAGCCCTGTACTTCTGTGTATATATTCTAGACTCTAGAGAAACTGTTACCCATGTGCATCACAAGGCAAATACAAGAATGTTCCTAACAGCCTGTTAAAACAGTAAAGAAGTGGAAAGCATTTAATTGTCCATTAATAGGAGAATTAAAAATATATATTTATCCAAGGGCCGGCCTGTGGCTCACTTGAGAGAGTGCGGTGCTGATAACACCAAGGCCATGGGTTCGGATCCT
>NW_007727315.1:391028-445824 GCF_000696425.1 Galeopterus variegatus
GCTGAGCGTGGTGCTGACAACACCAAGCCAAGGGTTAAGATCCCCTTACTGGTCATCTTATAAAAAAATTATATATATGTGTGGTGTGTGTGTATATATATATATATATTTATTTATTTATTTATCCATATAACAGAGTACGATACAGAAGTGAAAATGAACAGACTATATGTTTAGGAATCAACATAGATAAATCTCAAAAAATAATGCATAAAATGGGCAAGTAAGAGAAGAATAGACACAGTTTAAACTTAGTATCTTTGTTTTGCCATATATAAAATAAAATTCTGATGAAAAGCAAGAAGATAAACACACAGCTCAGAACCATGATCACCTTTCAGGAAGAGGAAGGAAGAGCTTAGAAAGTTATGGGCCAGCCCATGGCTCACTCGGTAGAGTGCGGTGCTGATAACACCAAGGCCAGAGGTTCGGATCCCATATAGGCATGGCCGGTTAGCTCACTGGGTGAGCGTGGCGCTGACAACACCAAGTCAAGGGTTAAGATCCCCTTACCGGTCATCTTTTAAGAAAAAAAAGAAAGAAAGAAAGAAAGTTGCTAACATGAGGGGTTTCAACAGAATTGGGAGTGTGCTACTTCTTAAAGCTGGGTAGTGAGCACATAGCTATTCATTTTTGTTATTCTTTATACCTTATATATACATGATACTTATCCTTTTATATGTATGAAGTACTTCAATAAAAATTATTTTTAAAACTTCCTCACCATAAAATTTAGGTTTGATTCTTTAGGTTAGGCTAAAGAGAAAGTGTGTATCATTCTACACTTCACAAGATGTCACTCTGTTGCTCCTAAAAAAAAAAGCATTCAGGGGCCGGCCCGGTGGCTCACTCGGGAGAGTGCGGTGCTGATAACACCAAGGCCCCGGGTTCGGATCCCATATAGGGATGGCCGGTTCGCTCACTGGGTGAGCGTGGTGCTGACAACACCAAGTCAAGGGTTAAAACCCCCTTACCGGTCATCTTTTAAAAAAAAAAAAAAAAAAAAAAAAAAGCATTCAATTTCTCAGAAAAGCTACAGTTATCAGTAATAAAAACTAGGATCTCAACTTACCAGCTTATTAACACGAAGCTTTGAAGAGTTAAATTTGAAGACATCGATTTTCTTGTCCAGTGGTTTAATAGTAAACTGGAAGAAGGAAGCAGAAAACTGTTTCAGTCTGACAGCCTGGAATGTTAGACTGAACATTCCAATCGGGAAATTCCACAAAAGCAGCAACCACACTGGCCACAGTCCAGCCGAGGCCATGCCTTGTCATGGCTTCCTGGTGGCAAGGCACTAAACCTCAGTAAATTAGGAGTGTTGAGGGTGCCAAGTCTTGGGCCGTGGAAGCTCAGGATCCTACAGGTGCACTTTCTGCACCATTTTAGGCATGGGGGCGAGGAAGGGATACCTAGTAACCTGAAATAAGCACTCTTGATGGGCCCGCCCTGGAGGCCAACAATGGGAGGGCTACTGAAGTCTAAGGCATGGCCCCTGTCTTCACAAAGCTCACGATCTAATTGGAACTAGATTAACAACAGCCAATTACTCAAGAAATTATATAACTTTTTTTTTTTTTTTTTTTTTTGCAGCTGGCCATTGTGGGGATCTGAATCCTTGACCTTGGTGTTATAACACCATGCTCTAACCAACTGAGCTAATGAACCAGCCCAAGAAATAACATAATACATATTAGTGCCTAATCGGGTAGTACAGATCACAAGTGTTCAGGGGTTCAGAGTAGATCTGCCATATGCAGGAGGGGACTGAAGCCAGTCTTTGAAGAAGAGTATGACAGTAGCTACAAGGTAGGGTGGAGGGGCATTTGGGACAGGATAATCAATAGAAATAAGGTAGAGATGGGGAAAGAAGCACTGTGTGTGTGTTTCTGTTTGACATTATTGTTTTGGTGGCTCAGATGATAGAATGGGCTTAGACTGGGCAGGAAGCAGGGGTGAGCTTGGGGTAGGGTAAGAAATAAAAGATAGAGGGGTTTAGATTTGATGTGACAGGATACAGGGAGTTACTACAGGTTTCTGAACATGGGAATAATCTGATAAAAGCTGTTAATAGAAAAAATAAAACATGAAGAATAATGGACTGCAGTAAAAGAGAAAAACAGTTCTTGAAATCAAAGTGGAGAGAAAGGTGAGTGATAAGGATAGGGTGGTAGCTCAGGAGAAGCCAAGGCCAGACACTGACAAGAAGCATGTCAAGAACAAATGGCAAGAGGCTAGCCAGTTGGCTTAGTTGGTTTCAGCCTTGTAACACCAAGGTCAAGGGTTTGGATCCCCATGTCAGCCAGCCGCCAAGAAAAAGGAAGAAAAAAAAAAAAAAGAATGAATGGCAAATACTGTTCATCCATTCTTTATGAGACCAGACAGATCCCAGATTACAAAGATACATTTAAAAAATGGATATCTGGGCCAGCCCGTGGCTCACTCGAGAGAGTGCGGTGCTGATAACACCAAGGCCATGGGTTCGGATTCCATATAGGGATGGCTGGTTCGCTCACTGGCTGAGCATGGTGCTGACAACACCAAGTCAAGGGTTAAGATCCCCTTACCGGTCATTTAAAAAAAAAAAAAAAGGATATCCATTCCCAAGAAAGACTTGCTAAGCAGATAAATATGTTTGGAAAGATATATTCTTGGGTATTCCTTTTATGTGTTACATAGTGTCCAACAAGGGGTTGGCACAATGAGGACAGAAAATGATCCTTTGTTTAACTTTTGGCCAAGTTAACTTAGAAGTAGTATTGCTCTCGTGTAGGCTGCTATTCATAAATTTCGTGAGCTTATTTTCAGCCTTGCTGTCAAACCCCAGAGCTATCAGTGGGAAACCACAAGCAGTGGGGAAACCACAGGCTCTGTGCCATGCTAGGGCATACACAAAGAATCAATGGTTCACTTAAAATAAACTAACATTTTTGTTTTGACAGCACGGCTGTCATGCTTAACTACCAAGACTACTTCCTATTATGTCAAGTCAGCTTGAGGTCCTCTTACTGCATGAGTTATTGACATAATGGAACACGACAGTGCCTTGCCCCCAGAGAGGGTATACTAGAGTACATTGTGTCAGGCCATAGGAGAGGAGACTTTAATCCTTGGGTTCTTTGAAGAACGAGTGTTTGGGGAACCTTTAGTGCATAAACATGTGGATGTGCAGTAAACAAACTTTATGCAATTGGGAGATGAAAAACTACCATACCATGCACACCAACTGCTTTAAGTCATGTAGAGCTTTCAATTTAAGTACCTCAAAAAAGAAATACCTAAATGCTCACCTACTGGGCTAACTACTTGTAAAAACTTCAAAGTCAGAATGTTTTAAATTAAGAAGCTCAATCTGTTTCATCAAACATGGCTGAGTAGATCTCAACCACATACTGGAAACTAAGGAAGGCCCTGGCATTCCTTTCCTTGAGTTGCTATGAAGAAAGAGAAAACAGGAAATTTGCTCAGGGGTCTCGGGATTCTGCAGGCAACAACATAAGCCACCACTGTTATTCACTCCCCTCTCTGTGTCCTGGCAGTTCACGCACCACTAGGTCGCTGAGCATGGTCCAGGCCTACTTCCTTCTGCCTGGTGCCCCTGTGCTCTTAGGGCTTGGCCTCTGGGCCTCCCTGAAAAGCAGGGAATGTGGCATCAGCGAACATGGCTCCTAGCCCCTTCTACTCCATTCATCAGACACAGGTCACTAGATCCCAGTTGCATCGCTGCTTCCTGATGTGACACACAAATAATGAAAACATGTCCCCTGCCTTTAGAGCAGTTCTTTATAAGGATTAAATCAGAGTGTCAAGGTGAAAGTGCTTGTAAGTGGAGGCACTATATCATCATCATCAGTCCTTTCTACTGCACTTATCTATTATAGCAGTTGAGTCATTACTTGACTTTAACTTCCTTGAAGGCTGAGACTGGATTTTCTACCTCCTTGTTTTCCCTATGAAACCTAACACAGAGCAGATGCTCAATAATTCCTTTAAAATTAATGAAGAGTAGAGCATGGGGCTGATAACACCAAGGTCAAGGGTTCGGATCTCCATACCAGCCAGCTGCCAAATTAATAAATACTTAAAATGAATGAAGAATGAATGAATGAATGAACGAACGAACACAGGATTACAGCATTTGGGAAATGTTAATGAACGAATAAACACAGAATTACAGGATTTGAGAAGTCATCATTTTGTATAGAAATATTTGAACTGAATAAATGAATAAACATAAAACTATAGGATTTGGGAAAAGTCACCATCCTGTATAGAAATATTTGAATTCTAAGAGTGTTCATCTGAATCATTCAAACAATTATTCTCAAATTCTTGTATCATGTTAGCCTGATATCATTATTTATATCATCATTGAGATACACACAACATATTTATGTGCATATGTATATATGTGTATGTATATATGTATTTCTCCACCACTTGTACCAAGCACTGGACACACAGAAGGGGCTCAGTATAGACCACACTTAATATAAAAGAGAATTTCACCAGAAATAGAAAGCCAAGTAATAAAAAAAATGTTACTTTTTTTGTCTGTTAAATGTTCTTTGGGGTTTAGCCCTGATGAGTTGAGCTCTTATTTATCAGTAGTGGGGTTTAGTTATACCCTTTGAAAAAAGGATGCCCATACCATTCTGTAAACACTTAAAAAACAACAAAAATTCCAAAGCCTGGGAATTAAAGGATTTTACTGATAACAAGGAAATAGCCTGGCTGGGGAAACTCCAGTAAGGAGGAGAGATGGGGAAATACCTTTTGCTGGGCCACTGGGTCACTAGTAGTATCTGCAGCACAGACATGTCCTACCTCCTTGTCGCTGTATGAGATGTTTCGGATTTCATTCCACGGAAAGGAGATCTTGGGGGTAAGCCTGTTCTCAGGGTCATAGATGTGAAGCCCCAGAGCATCCACTCCAAGTAGCAGCTCTGTGCCCTTTTTATTCTGTAGAGGTCAATAAATAACAGCCACTGTAAGCTCCAGCTGAGGCTTGAGATTTTATTCAATGTTCCAAGAGCCTGGCACACACTATTACATATAACAAGTTTCAACAGGTCTCAACAAAAGCCACAGCTGTCTTGTAACCCAGGAGGCTTCTAGCTGCCTGAACAGGCAGAAGCAAAATTGTACTATTCTTGTGACTTGTGTGTCCCCCAAAGGGATCACTGGCGGTTTCTGTCACTAGCTCAAGTGGCTAAAGCAAGGGTAACCTAAGTGTTATAACCTCTAATTAAATAACCACGTTGTCACAGATAGAGAATTAAAACCCGTAGGTTTAAACATTTCTTATGTTAAAAGAAAAGGTTGTTGGGCCACTAGAAAGAAAATTTTAAGTGCTGGGACTGGATGGTCTCATTTTATGTTAAAATGTAGTCTCAATGTGATAAAGCAAGTATAGTAAAATGTTAACTCTAAAATCTAGGTAGTGAGTATATGTGGGTATTCACTGAAAAATTCTTTCAATTTCCCTGTATGTTTGGACTTTTTAATAATCAAATGTTGAAAAAAATATCAAAATGAATTATATATAAATTATACCTCAATAAAGCTGTTTAAAAAATTAATTGACTAGGGCCGGCCTGGTGGCGCACTGGATAGTGCGCCGCTTGGTCCCGCCCGAGGGTTCGGATCCCACATACAGACCGGTTCCCACTTACTGGCTGAGCGAGGCACGGGAGCAACACCGAGGGTTGCGATCCCGTTGCCGGTCCCCGGTCCGGTACGGGGGCAACACTGA
Organism: Galeopterus variegatus; assembly: GCF_000696425.1. Taxonomy (NCBI): domain Eukaryota; kingdom Metazoa; phylum Chordata; class Mammalia; order Dermoptera; family Cynocephalidae; genus Galeopterus; species Galeopterus variegatus. The sequence goes on from NW_007727315.1 coordinate 396,784, forward strand.
GGGTTGCGATCCATTGCCGGACACGGAAAGAGACAAAAGACAAAAAAAAAAAAAAAAAATTAATTGACTATATGTATGCTATACCTCTGACAGCAGTGCTTGTCAACAGTGAGAGTGGATGTTGGGGCAAGTGCTTTGGGCTCCCATGTCACTGATCCAGCTGTAGACCCACTGGCCACATTCTCATGTGCAGGCCCATCTGCCAGCGCTGTGGTCCAGCCCTTGTTTCATGGTGGAAGGAAACTCCCTGCATGAGGACACTACAGCACCTGACCCCTTGGTGACAACAAGGAAATTGAACCAAGACTCAGGGGCAAAAAAACAGATCTGCAACCTCAGAAGGTGCTTGGTCTGTGATGAGTAGTGGTCTAACAGCAGGCATCAGATGAAGCGTTTTCCAAGATAAATCTTTTTACTCCTAAAACCCTGAAGTCAGGCAAACCATGAGAGATTCTTCTGCTGTCTGCAAAGCTTTCAAAACTGTGTTAGCAGAAGGAGGCCTTCTACTTTTAAATCTACAGTACGTTTTGGAAAATAAGGTATTTTATTACATTTCGGACTATTTTGTTTAAACCAAAAAAAAAAAAAGGATTCTGCCCTCTGTCTCCTAACATGATAACAGAGAGAGGTGGGGGCTCAAGCAGCCCCTTTTAAATTGTTTTGAGCACGGCAAGTAGCTTCCGTAGTTAATGGTGGAATTTCAAGAACTCTAACATGAAAGACACTAAAATAGCCTTTAGCTTTGTCTATTGCTCAATATAAGAAATACACATGAACGGCTGGCCCGTGGCTCACTTGGGAGAGTGTGGTGCTGATAAAACACCAAGGCCACGGGTTCGGATCCCTATATAGAGATGGCCGGTGAGCACACTTGGGAGAGTGTGGTGCTGACAAATCAAGGGTTAAGATCCTCTTACCAGTCATCTTTAAAAAAAAAAAAAAAACACTTTAAAAAAATAGTGTTAGTCTGTCTGTTGCAGGAATATTCTCTAATAAGAAACTGCTTTTTGAAAACAATAAAACTCTAGTTTTGTAGAATCTAAGTGGCAGGCACATGGGGCCAGCAGAATCAGGTTGATGAAACCACAAAACTGTGTTTAATAAGTCTGACCTTAAAGAAACCAAAAATTAGCAAATACAAATTAATAAAACATTAGAAAACAACCTTCTTTATTATTATGGAACATATTTTAGGGACTTGCTTACTATATATAGTAATTCTATGGTATATTATATATAGAAATAACATTTCTATACATAGTGCCTTATTTTTTTATGTAAAGTAATCCAAGAAATACCTATTTAGAAAACAAATAAATGAAGTAAAAAGCTATCCTAGACTATTTAAAATGTGTTTCAATTTACTCAAATTTAATACAAAAGTTGTAGGAACCCAAAAAAGAAAAGTAAAGCATAACTATGAAGACAAAGGGGTACCACTGCAGCTGGCTGTTTTAACATCTACATATCCAGTTTAGAACATAAGCAGTTTAGAACCAGCGATAAAATGCTTTGGCAAATCACACGCATTCCTTTGGAAGAAGCTGCCTATACACTGCATTCAGCAACCGACCCAGAGGAGAAAGACATTCTAAAGGCCCGGACCTGGGCTGAACACACAGGCAGAAGCAGTGAGCTCCCAGGGGACAGTGGACTGTTAATGGTTTGAACAGAAAACCAATTAGCCTCATAGTGAGAACAAGAGTCCTCACCCAAACAAATCAGTAATCTATAAAAGCAGCTTTACTTTCCTTATGCCTGGGGGAAGAAAGTATTTACAGGTGATCCTTATTGGCCGAGATCTCACAGAGACAGAAATAATCAAATGTTACACTCAGAGCATTCAAACAGGTTTCTGCTGAGAGCAGAACCAGACCCTAGTCCCCCAAGACTCAAGTGACACTTAATTACCTATGATCTAATTGAAGTCCAAAAATAGAAAATGAGGCTCTGAGACCTCTCTCCCCTTCCTCTTTTCTTCTTTACCACTGAACCATAAAAGATTCTATCACTCAGGAATGAAAAAGTAACCCATTTTAGCAGTCTGGCCCTGATTTTGGTCTCTGTTTACTAGACAGGGAACTTGGGAGAGGCTTCAACACACCCGGATTGCAAAGTAATTCACGCCGTACATCTCCAGGTCCTGAGCTATCTTCAAATATTCCATTTCAGCTTCATCCCTGTGAGGTAAATGGAAGACAGTGTCACTGGAGCTAAGTGAGAAGGGTGGAGAGCAAGCCCAGGCCAAGCTAAGCATTCTGATCCTGCCATTCCTCTCAAGCCATATCACCGTCAGAAGACATGAGCCAGAGCAGATACCAGCAAAGCTCTTCCCAACCCCAAGTCTATTAAAGACATCGAGGTGAAGCAGAATTTCCCATCCTCATAAAAATAAGAGAACAGATTCATTATGATGTCTCTTGGCTTCAATTTCACACTTTGCCCTTGGTAAACAGTGTCACCCATCTCAAATAATTCAAGAACATGTGACATGTTATCTTCTATCCTGAAAAGGATTTGGATGTTCAAATGTTATTTAAGTTGTTGCTCTATCTTTGTGTGCTTTATTTACCTAGAAGGCTTTGGGAACAAAACAACTCTTTCTGCAAGCCACCTGACAGCTACTTTCTGATTTTACCTCTTTGGGTATTGTTGGAGGTTAGGGCAAGAGCTTTCTGGGTTGTAAAACCCAAACCAGATCACCTACTTTTAAGTTATAAGTCAAATTTAAGGTAAGCTCTTGAAGCAATGACTTGCAGAAAACTCCCAAATAGACTTAGTATCAAAATATTTTAACTCAAGTCTCCCTACGACCTTGTCCTTTTCCTTCTCTCTCCCATCTCAAAATGATCTCAAATGAATTTTAAAAATTCAGTCTGAGAGAATGCCAAGTATTGGTGAGCAGGTGGAGCAACCAGAAATTACACACGCTGCTCTTGTAAATTGGTACAATTACTTTGGGAAATTGACATTTCCAACAGCAAAAACCAGCAGACAACCCAACAAACTAAATGTCTATCAATAACAGAATGGATAATTAATATGTGGCATATTAATACAGTAGAATTCTACACAGCAATGAAAATGAATAAAACTATTGCCACATGCCACAAACCCAAATCTCACAATATGATGCTCAATAAAAGCACAAAAAATAGAAACTGACTGATTGCATTTATATAAATTTTAAAATGGGCAACACTTATGTATGGAGCTAGAAATCAGGAGACTATTGCTCCTTTGCTTAAAGCTTAAAAAAAAAAAAAGAAAGAAATCAGAAGACCAGTTACCTTTGAGGAGGAAGGTAGGGGAGTGGGGAGGGGGTATCATGTGCTACTTCTTCCCCTGGTGTTGCATGTAGTTTTCACTTTGTGATAATTGATGGAGCAGTATACGTGTGATTTGTCTACTTTTCAGTAAGCATATTACACTTTTTTAAAAGTTAAAAAGAAAGCATGTTATCTGTAAGAAGTTGATTTGAAGAAGAGAAAAAATTTTAAAGGCTAATAAAAGATGATAAATTCCTAAAATAATGAGGGGAATGCTAATTGTAACACAGGACACAATTTTCCACCTTTTAGATTACAAAAATTGGATTGATAAAAAGTGCTAAGGATAGAATGGGGTGGGGGAGACACTTTCATAACACTCCTGATGGGCATGCACACATAGTACAACCTTTTTGAAGGGCAATTTGGTGGTACTTGTCAAAATGCAAAATGCTCACATCCTTTGACCGAGAGATTCTCCTAAAGAACCTATCCTCAGAACTACTCTTACGATTGTATAGTAATATGACTGCACCGCAGAACTTTTTGTAAAAGTGGAAAACCTACAGATTCATACTCCAAATGCCATCAATAGGGGGATGGACATAAAAACAATGGGATATCCACACAATAGAATTCTTAAAAAATTAAATTAAATTACCAGTGAATGCAGTAGGTCTGTATATACATATCATACCACACATATCAGAAGGACACTCATGAAACTGTGGCCTGACATTACTTCCAGCTCTCCCTTTTTCTTTCACGTACTTTGGCACTGTATTTTGCTCAACAAGCATGTCCTAGTTTTGTAGTTCTTTAAGAAAAAAAACATAGCCCATAAAGAAACATAAACCAATGATGACGTGGCCTCACCTGGCTCGGCCTCGGTGCTCTGCATACCAGGCAGTAATTCTCTCCTCCCACATTTCCGGAGTCATTTGATACAGATTTATTACCTACCAAAAAATAGAGCAAAATAAAAAACCTACACACAAAGTAATTTTGAATATTGCTTGCCATTTTTATAATTATGCATCATTGTTACAAAACAGCAAAACTATTTTTAAAAAGGCCAACACAGGGAGATAGTCACATACAGAGGTGGGAGTGTAAACAAGTACCATTCATTGCAGGAGCAACTGGGATAGCTGTGCTGTTGAATAAGGCCTTGGCGTACCCTTGTCTGGCAGTGGTACCCCTTTCCTGCCTGGGCTGTACATTCCAGAGACTGCCTCTGGCAGCAAAGCTCAGCCAGGAGCAATGCCCACTAATCTTGGGACTCCGCCTACACAGCAGCCATCCAAGGCCAGGAAAGGCAGTGAAAGGTGAGGAGCAGGCCTTTATTACCCAGAGACAGATGAGTGGGGCCATAAAATCAGAAGCAGCAAAAGGGAGGGGCCTGCTTCTGTGGCTAATGAAATAGATGAACAGCACCAAGGATTGAAAACCACAATGCCCACCCCTACCTCACACCTCCTCTATCCTGCCCTCGCCACTGCAAACAGCTCACTTCCCCAAACCCAAGCCATTCTCTCATACACTGCTCCATTCTCCTCCCCTGGGAATCAATGACACTCAACCAGCTTTCAAGAAACAGCTCAACCAGCTTTAAAGAAATGACAACACTAGAGAAACACATACAGGCCATGCCAGTCCTGGCAACTCCAAACTAACTCCACGAATCTTTGTTTTTTAATATTCTTAACAGATTCTACACTCTACTCAAGATTTATCATAAAATAGTTATAAAAATGTCCTTGCCACATACTTCCAACATTCCTTCAAGTCCGACCACAAATCTGCTATGTCCTAAACAGGGAATTTGGTTTCTTACCCTTTTTGGAAGCAACTCCTCTTGGGCCAAAAATCCCCGCTTGTGAACAGAGGGGTCGTAGTCACCATACTGGAAGGAGAAAAGAGAGGGCAATTGGGATTCTGAAGACAACTGCCATTTCTGAACAGGGATCTACTCAGTCTTATTCCCTCCCAGCTCTGGGGAACAATTCAATTCTGATGACAAGTCAAGATTTCAACCTTGCTAGTTTGTTATCCTTGAATGAAAATACAAAGCTGATTATATCTATGAACGGAGTTGCAAAATCCCATAAGGGATGGATGGGTGATGTGTTAAAAAGAATGTGACATCTGTAACGGAAATGTGGTTATGTTTTCTAACCCTCAAAGAAAGTAGTCACTTCCAAAACATTAGCTTTTGAATTGAAACAACAAAACACAACTGTGAAAGTTGTGATTAGCAGCATGTGATAAGAATCCTGCCTACAAGTGCTTCTAAGTGGCTGGTAATTGGAGTCAATTGCTAGGTGGGAACTGGGAATAATGCAGGCAATATTTTTAATACCTTTCACACAAGGATCTGAAAAATACTTTGGAAAAATCTCATGTCAACACTGTCATTCCTATTGTACAAAGAAACCAGTAAAAGGCTAATTGATTTTCTTAAAGCTGCAGAGAAATCACTAGTGAGGCTGGAAATAGGCCCTGCATTTTAATTTATTCCTCTGGGGACAATGACTTGGAAATTTATTCCCTGACTTAAAAGAAACAAAAACAAAAACACTTCTTTCCTAGAAAACTTAAGTCTGATAAGGAAATAATCAAAATGAAAAAATGTTTGAAAGAAAATAATTATGAAACATACAGTAGAATATGAAATCAAAGCCTATCTCTTATCAATCAGCTGTATGTTTAATTACACTAAAATGCCAAGCTTTAAGGCTGGCCCGTGGCTCACTCGGGAGAGTGCAGTGCTGATAACACCAAGGCCACGGGTTCGGATCCTATATAGGGATGGCCGGTTGGCTCACTAGCTGAGCGTGGTGTTGACAACACCAAGCCAAGGGTTGAGATCCCCTTACCGGTCATCTTTAAAAAAAAAAAAAAAAAAAAAAAATGCCAAGCTTTATTGTTTGTGGTAAAAAGAACCAAAAACAACCAAGCTTCTATAAATATTTATCCTTTTAGCTATCAACATTGCAAAAACAGGGCCGGCCTGGTGGCGCACTGCTAACAGTGCGCCGCTTGGGAGTGCGGTGGCGCTCCCGCCGAGGGTTCGGATCCCACATACAGACCGGTTCCCGCTCACTGGCTGAGCGAGGTGTGGGGGCAACACCGAGGGTTGCAAAAAAAAAAAAAAAAATGCCAAGCTTTATTGTTTGTGGTAAAAAGAACCAAAAACAACCAAGCTTCTATAAATATTTATCCTTTTAGCTATCAACATTGCAAAAACAGGGCCGGCCTGGTGGCGCACTGCTAACAGTGCGCCGCTTGGGAGTGCGGTGGCGCTCCCGCCGAGGGTTCGGATCCCACATACAGACCGGTTCCCGCTCACTGGCTGAGCGAGGTGTGGGCGCAGCGCCGAGGGTTGCGATCCCGTTGCCGGTCCCGGTCCGGTACGGGCGTGACACTGAGGGTTGCGATCCGTTGCCGGACACAAAAAAGGACAAAAAGGAAAAAAAAAAAAAAAACATTGCAAAAACAAAAGAAAGGTCAGATATAAGGCTGGTGGTTCTACAGACCACCAAATCAAGTCAGAATGTTGCCCACCCTCTTGTTTCCAAAGAGCCTCAAGTTAGACTTCTGGTATGTTCTTCAAATGAAGTCATCCACCAAACTATACATGTGGGATTGAAAGATGTTCATCATAACCTTAAATGGTGCCTCATTCCCATATCGCCCTGACTGTAAAAGACCCATGAATTATTTCTTATGAATCTCAAAATTATCTTGCAAACAGAATTGTACTGCACTGTTTTTTTGAGTGTTAAATTAGTCAAATTTAAACATTTTAAATATGCCACAGCTTTTATAACACTGTCTAGGCATTTCTTCATTTAAAAAAGTGAAAGGACTTTGTTTTCTCTGTACTTCAGGGAGGCCCAGAGACAGAAGTCGTAACTGTGCTGAGTTTTAACAGCATTCCTTCAGGAGGCAGCTGTAACATGCAGGTAGGAGCCTGGTTCTGGGTGCAGGCTCCTTAAGGTTCAATCCCAGCTCTTTCACTTAGTACCTACGTGACACTGGAAATTTTTGTGTCTCAGTTTTCTCACCTGTAAAACGGGGATAATAATATTATTTATTTTACAGGGCTCTTGTAGGAATTAAATGAAATAATACCTGCGAAGTTTTAAAAATGCACATGCTGGGCCGAGCCTGTGGTGCACTCGGGAGAGTGCGGCGCTGGGAGCACTGCAGCGCTCCCGCCGTGGGTTCGGATCCTACATAGGGATGACCGGTGCGCTCACAGCGCTCACTGGCTGAGCGCAGTGTGGCCGGTCTCAAAAAGGACAAAAAAATAAAAATGCACATGCAACCTGATGTCAAAAGATCTCAGGTCTCTCTAAGACTGTTTTCTTATTTGTCAAACGTGAGCATTGGCCTTAGAGGACCTTTAAGTGGGGGCTCTGGAGTATCCTCTCTCTAAACCTCAGCTTCCTCATCTGTAAGCGAGGGTCATAATAATGCCTGCCTCACAGGGGGTGATGAGGATGAAGTAAGACAAACCAGGTAAGCCTTTAGCATAGGGCCCGGCTCAAGGTGAAATTTAGGTATTATTATTATTATGTTATCCTCTGCATTACTTATGATGATACTAGTTAATGTTTGCCGCCCCGATTTTTGAAGGCATAGGAAGCTAAAGAAAGCCCTATTAGTGGTATTTGCAAACCTCTCAACGATGCTGACCAAACTCTTATGCGAAAGTAAGCAGATATGCAAAGTTAAAGTTGTAAATTCAGGTTCCAAAGGCTTGCAAGATTAACCATCTCCATTATTACACCGAGCTCCCAGCTACTTCACTGATCAAATACATTACATCCGAGCAATGCAGAGGTGGCAAAGACCCTCCTGTAAGAACTTCTCCACTGGACTAATTCCATTTCCAACAGTAAAGCCACCTTGATGTATGTGTCTGCTCTTAATGTCTCTTTAGAAAACAAAGGAAGAAAAAAATCCTGAAGTTGTGGCAGATAGTAAATATAAAAGAAAGTCATACCACTCCAGAGATGGAGGTGGCTGTTCCTCATCTTTTTATATAACAGATGCATTCTGATAATACAACCAGGTGAATTAATTGTGAAGCAAAGGAAGCTTGGGTTTGAGGTCTCTGCACCTGCATGGACTGGCACCTAATTTTATATTCTTGCATTAAGGAGAACCTCCTAAATTATATAAACTTCAGACCCCAGAAAGCCTGGGTCTACCCCTGATGTAAACCAAGTGAATTTAACTTCAAGAAGGGAGTTCACCATTTAAAAAGACTCTTGGAGTCAATAATTAGGTTAAACAGAGGCTTCTTCTAGATATTAATTTCCTCTCTATATATGAAAAATTAGATTGAATGCTCTTAACAGGATTTCACAAAAACATAAAGATTTGATTAGTATAGTATATGTCTTGAGTTGAATGTCCCCCCCAAAACTTAATCCCACTGTAACTGCTGAGGGTGAGAAATCCTATCATAGTAATTGAATGGTGGGGCCTTGAAGAGGTGATTAGATTGTGGGACCATGCTGTAATGAATAGATTAATCATGGTGGTTAGAGGCATGGTTTGGAGGGCTTTAAAAGGAGAGTGAATGAGGAGGTTAGGCTCTCTGCTCCACCATTTTGACAATGTGATACTCTGCCATCACTGTTGCCACCACCAAGGCTTTCACCAGATGTGCCTCTGGACTTTGAACTTCCTAACCTCAGAAACTGTAAGCAACAAATTTTGTTTTCTTTATATAATACCCAGTTCCGTGTATTTTGTTATAAGCAACAAAAATGGACTAATATACTACATATATAGAAAAAATAGATCTCTACCACACACGTCATTAAATTCCAGATGGTTAAAGAATTAAACCTATAAATGAGAATCCGTAAAAATACCAGAACAAAATGGTTAAAGTCATTCTAAACATCACTTGAAACATAAAAAGAAAAAGATTGTCAAGTTTGATGTGTAAAATAGACAAAATGTCAATATATGGAGTACAAATCAAAGAGATAAACAGTATAGTAGAAAAATGGGCTAGTTGTAAACAGTTAATTCACGGAGAAAAGAAACACAAATGGCCAATAAATCTATGAAAAGATGCTCAACCCCAGTGGCAATCAAGGAAATGGGAATTTTTTTTAAATCTATTTTTCTATCAGATTAGCAAAAATTTAAGACTGATAGTATCTACTGTTGGTGAGGATGTAGAAAAACAGGTATTCTTACACAGTGTTGTTGGAGGTTAAATTAGGATTCTGTAGGACAATTTGGCCAAATCTATTGAAATTTTTTATTGAGATTAAATTTACATACATAAAATTTACCACATTAGGTGTACAATTCAATGGGTTTTAGTATATTCAGAATGTTATGCAACTATCACCACTATCTAATTCCAGAACATTTTTATCAATCCAAAAAGAAATCCTGCACTGACTAGCAGTCACTCCTAATTTCCTCCTCCCTCTATCCCCTGGCAATCACTAACTCTACTTTATGTCTCTATGGATTTGCCTATTCTGGACATTTCATATAAATGAAATAATACAATATTCAATTTCTTTCACTTATCATTACTTAAATTTTAAATGTTCTTATCCTTCAACCCAGTTATGCCATTTCTTGGTTATCTACCATAGAGAAGTTTACATGTTCCCAAAGAAGTACATACAAGGATGTTTACACTGCATCTGTTTAAACAACAGAAACACAATAGAAAGAAAAACAAACATAAATATCCACCAATAAAGATATATTTAAATAATCCACAGTCCCTCCTTTCTGTGAAATTCTGTTCAGCAGTTAAAAAGAATGAGGAGGGGTATATCTGTTCTGACAGTTTTAAGTGAAAAGGATGTGCCATGCAGGAGTTCCTCTGGAGTAGCCACCTAGGAATGGAATTTCGGGGAGTCAGCGTGGGATATGTCTCCTCAAGTTGACTGGTCCCCACCACACCTGGTGCTCTGCAGAGGTTCTACCAATTCATGTTCCCTCTAGCAAGCAGATGAGCACCAACAATGCAGTTATCCAATTTATTAATCCCTGCCAATCTTAGGGGTTTGAAACGTTACTTTACTGTTGCTCTAATTTCTTTTTCCTGATTATTAGGCAGACTGAAGATCTTTTTTGTATTTACTGACCATTCCCACTTTTTCTTCTAAAATGCGCCTGTTCATATTCTTTGTGTCCATTTTTTTACTATTGGTCTTTTTCTTATAAACTTAAATGTTTTTGGTATTTAGATACGCATCTTTTGTCAATTCTATGCAATTTTACTTCTAGAAATCTATCTTAAGGGGAAGAAACTTTTGCACATGTACACAAGAAATCAAAAGGATTTTCAGTAAAGCACTGAAAGGAAAAAGGTGGAAACAATCTACCTCTTCATCAGAAGAGGGTTTATTTATCAATGGCTACCACAAAGCAGTTAAAAATCAAGGAGCTACATCTACAGATACAACTTTTTTTTTTTAAGATGACTAGTAAGGGGATCTTAACCCTTGATTTGGTGTCGTCAGCACCACGCTCTCCCAAGTGAGCTAACTGGCCATCCATATGTAGGGATCCGAACCCGTGGCCTTGGTGTTATCAGCAAGCACCACCTTCTCTCAAGTAAGCCATGGGCTGGCCCTTACACAGACAACTTTGATACATTTCAAAATCAATGTTAAGTGAGGAAAAAATGTCAATTTGTAAAAGGATATGCAAAAAAAAAAAAAAGAAAAGAATATTCATTGAGTTTTCTGCTCATCATGGGTCATTATTTCTTTTCGCTGATGTTTTGCATGTCTGGCAATTTTTGACTGGGTTCAGGACATTGTCATTTTACCTTCTTGGATGCTTGATATTTAGATATATTTAAGTCAGTTTCCTCCCATCCAACCAACCACTACCTAAGGTGTGAACTTAGTTTCTCACCGGGATGACAACCACAATCCTATAACAGGTCTCCCTGTTTCCAAACTTTTCTCACTCCCATCTGTCCTTCATATAGCCATGAAAGTCACCATCTAAAATATAAACCCTTCACTGGCTCTGCATCATTCAGAGGATAAAGTTAAGACCCTTTATGATCTGATCCCCTGCAGACCTCTCCAGCCTCAACTCTTGCCACTCTCTACCTATACTTTACCATGTACTCAATTTCTTAACTGAATTGCATTTTGACAATCTGTTCCCGATTTATATTAAAGAGTACTATGAAACATTAAGCCTCCTCTCCTACCTTTCTTTTCTCTCTTCTGAATGCTAGGAGTCTGCAGGCAGCACCGCAAGATTCATAAATTACATACCATTCTCTCCCAAAGTCATTTTTAATAAGAACACATTTCAAACACCAAATTGTCAATATGAAATCGAACAGGTGGCTTAAACATTGCAAGATGGTTTGGTGTGTCATGTGACTGGACCAAAAAAAGCCTGCCCACACTTTTGATTCAAGCATAACTCAAACTCCAACCAAGCAATATGGTTCTTGTTAACTGAACCATGTGATTAGTATTTGTATTTATACTTCCAGGGTAATTGTTTCTTTATGCTTTGGAATTAACTGTGTCTATATCGTTGGAACAGCTGAAATACTGTAATGAATACATTTGCGCATAATTACATTCCATGTGTTAATGAGCTCAATTCACTTTCCCCTCCATACTTTTAAAGTTACTTTCTGTCTCAGAAAGGTTGTGGAAGAAAACAAGCTGAATATAATAGAAGGAACGAGTATGACTTACTGAAAAGCTTGGACTAGTGTGATCACATAAATGAAACTGGAATTCAAAGAAAGGCAGTGCTTGCTATCCAAGACCTCTCTCACACTAGACAGTGAGGGGCAAGAGCTGACTGCTAACTTAGGCAGCCCCCGACACCAGGGTTCCCATCCCTGCTCCAATCTCTAGTTCCATTTGCTTCAAATCCTCTCCATCAGGAAGTGGGCTATAGGGCCGGCTCGTGGCTCACTTGGGAGAGTGCGGTGCTGATAACACCAGGGCCACGGGTTCGGATCCCATATAGGGATGGCCGGTTTGCTCACTGGGTGAGCGTGGTGCTGACAACAGCAAGTCGAGGGTTAAGATCCCCTTACCGGTCATCTTTTCAAAAAAAAAAAAAGTGGGCTATAAATTCCATAAAAATATAATTAACATAAACGTATTGTGACTTAAGACAAATCACTAATCCTTTCTGAGCCTTAAATTCCTCATCTGCAAAACAGGCATAATACTCTCAAGCCTTGGCTTCCGGAAAAGACTACAGTGAGTATTGCACGAAATATTCATGTTATAACACTTTATAAAACTGTAAAACACTATGGGCATGTAAGATCCTATTAATATTATAATCAGAGATATCCTTTTAATATTAACCAGCAGTCCTAGAAACTGGAAGCATGTTATAGTAAGCCTTAATTTCCCGAATACAGACTTTAAGGCACAGATTACCTTTATTTGTAAGAGCCTTAAAATTTACACCGGAAAAAATAGTTAGAACATCCTCCTCCACATGAAGCACATATGCTGTCTGTGAATCACTTTCATCTCCAAATTAGTAAGATCCAAATTAGTAGGGCTTTCCTACAGTGAAATCTGTTTAAGCAAACATCTGCTGGTTCCCCGAAAAGTGATTTTTTTCCCACAGGTGGCCTTTGAATTTGTGGCCCAAAACACATGCAAAGAAAATGTAGCCTTTGAGACTGAAGTCCTTCAAAGAGAGGTACTGTCCTTGAGAGCTTAGGTCTGCTCTCAGCTGGGGAGAAAGCATGCTAAAAAGAACTCAACTCCAGGCCAGGAAGTGCTCAGATTTAATGAAAGTGACAATGACTGCTTCATCACTGTCAGGGCGAAACTGATTGAAAGGACATATTTTTCCTGTTACTAATATTCTTCACCAAAGCATAAAAGGAAGCATATGTTTTAGTTGAATTAGGGCCCATTTTCTGTTTTTTCAATTACTCATTTTTCAGGGAAGTGAAATAGGGGAGGCACAAAATGCAATCCCAAAGCCCTGAATTTTGCCCTTAGTTTTATTCAAGATTGCCCATATGACCTTGGGCAAATCACTGAAGGCAGATACTTGCTTTAGTGCCTGCACCTGTGACAGAGTCAACAACCCCCAACCCCCAGGGCCCAGTGAATACTCAGCAAATATCAGACGAATCATCAAATGATAAAATTGACTCTGGTTTTCCTATTGGTCCGACCAGCATGTACATCCTTTTTTTATTTTCTTTCTTTCTTTTTCCTTCCAAATGACAGGCAGTTACTTCCTGGCTTTGATCTGAAATTATATTAAGCTACCAAAAAAAGTCAGCTAAGAAGAGTGTCTAATTAATTTTTCTAACATTATAGGGAAATGTAGACACCTTTAATTAAAAATGAAAATAAGTATGGGGCCGGCCCGTGGCTCACTCGGGAGAGTGTGGTGCTGATAACACCAAGGCCACGGGTTCGAATCCCATGTAGGGATGGCCGGTTAGCTCACTGGGTGAGCATTGTGCTGACAACACCAAGTCAAGGGTTAAGATCCCCTTACCGGTCATCTTTTAAAAAAATAAATAAATAAAATAAATAAATAAAAATAAATAAAAAATAAAAATGAAAATAAGTAAAAAGATTATGCTTTAAAATCACAAAAGTAGTCAAGGTGTCCCAAGAACAGGGACATCTTATGCTTCAGTGAAAAGCAGGAAGCAGGGGGACAAAGAGAAGGTGGCATGTGATTGAAGTGGGAAATCTGAGGGACATGAAGCACCCTGGGCTGACCCTCTAGTTGATCTTATAAAAACAGAGGGGACAAAAGCACAAGACCAGTGGTGTCCCTCTCTCTCCACTCCCAATCGGCAGTGATTTAATGAAAGTGAATGATTTTCAGCTAACCAGACAGCTCTACTGGGCTCAGCAGGCCACAGCACCTGCAGTGCCCAGCCATCGGGGGTGGATGAAGCAAGGCATTCTCTGAGGGCAGTTGGTTCTCAGAAGATAAGTTTGGAGCGAAGACCTAAGCCTTTCTGACCTAAAGACCATGTTTGGCCAAAATTGGAGAACATAAATTCGTATTTCCTGGTTAATAAAGAGAGGCTGAACCATCAATTGTAATGAAGCACATGTACATAATGAGATTATACAGACAATTCATTTTTCTGAATGAATTCACTTAGAATGAATTCAATTCATTAGAACAATACGCTTAGCATTTATACAAGATTACACAGATGCCAGGACAGCAACGGTGGTTCCCCCAAGTCTACAACATCTCTCTCTCTGGGGCAAGCCTATCTATAGTCCAGAAAATCCAAAGAAACAGAGGATGGGAGCAATCCCGTGACATGAGTTAATGCCCAGGAAGAATGTATTTTTCTTCTTTGAGCCTACCTTGGCCTGGACGGCATAAGAAGCCAGGAGCACAGAGGCCTCAGGAGGGCAGTAGATCTTTTCATCTAAAATCTGCTTCTTTACCTGAAAGGGTCAACAAGGGCAACATGATACCATGTGAGTGGAAGTGAGCCATGCAGGCTGGTCACAGCAGATGACTACAGGGTGTTCTAATGAGGGCTGCCAAAGTACCCTATTAATGATTTTCTAACAAAAGGAACAATTTTTTTTACTGATGTAGACAGGTTGAGAGTTGAGTCACTGAGGAATTACTGGTAAGATGGCTATGTGTAAAAACCCCTTATCTCTTCTCTTCATGATCAATGCTGAAGAGTAAAAACAATCTTCATGGTTACAATAGAGACTGACATCTGGGCTGTGACAGAGAGCTGTGAAAGTGAGAAGTGTCAGGAGCAGCTCTGGGGGTGATTGCAGCCTTGGCCCCTGCTGAGCACGTGCAGCACTAGAGGAAATAGAGTCTTGTCTTAAGATAAAAGTCACTAAGACTGCTGAGTTATGACTGCAGAAAAAACTATCACTTTCAATGTGCTGCTGTAAGGAAAAAGGAAGCAATAAAATTTGATCAATTTAACTTTTAAGTACATGTGAGGTCCAGGAAATATCTTAAGCCATAATGTTGCATTCACATATCTCATTGCACTTAATTTCTTAGAACACTGCAGTGTCTGATGTTCTAAAGAAGCAAGAGAGCTACATGAAGTAGGGGCACACTGAAATAAACCCAACAGGAAAGCCAACTCCCTGTTCATGGATGTCAACAGTCACCAGATTCATAAAAGTAGTAAATTTTGCCTTGCTCAGTTAGAAAAACACCCTAACATTTCAGTATAAAGAAAAACCAAGCCAAAGGCACATGAGGGATAGGTACTGCTTCCAAGTGCTTACAAGAAAGACATTTCTATAATGCTAGGGCATCCTGGGACCTAGGAGATCTTTACGTGGTTTCATTCAAACACAAAAATTCTTCCCAGGTTTTAAAATTAATTTTACATTCCTGGCCTGTGGCTCACTCGGGAGAGTGCGGTGCTGATAACACCAAGGCCATGGGTTCGGATCCCATATAGGGATGGCTGGTTTACTCACTGGGTGAGCGTGGTGCTGACAACACCAAGTCAAGGGTTAAGATCCCCTTACCGGGTCATCTTTAAAAAAAAAAAAAAAAAAAATTTTTACATTCCTACAGAGAACTTGAAACCTGAAGTGTTTCTGAAGCAGTACAACTTTCTAATCCCTATGGCAGACAGACTTCTTTTGCAAAAGAAATTACTTAGTGGGTTTTATTGCTTTTAACTTAATATTTACTGAACACAATATACCAAGGTTCAAATTAATTATAGGAGGACTATGTGACAGTCCACACATCTACTTCTGGGAAACCATGTAATTAACACCCCTGCTGCAATCTTTTACATTAGTGACAGTGGGCACCTTTGGGCACACAAGCGGCCCCAGTGCCAATCACTACAACTAGCCATGAAACTGGGGAGGTGCTCTGCCCAAGCAATAAGAATGCAAGCAAAACTGACAAGGTTTTCATTCTCAGATTAATCTCCATCCCTGTGCCCCTAGAAGGTTAACCTATAATTATGGATCTCCTAATTTTTCTAATTATGTTAAGCAATTACTTATGATATGCCTACTATGCAGTCAATGAGCCTTGCCTCTAAGGGGCTTTCAATCTGATGAGGGAGTAAGGGAGAAACAAGACATTTATAGACAAAGAGTAGCATAAAACATGATGTTTGAAGTACCACATGTATGGGATAAACCAAGTGCCACTGGAATTCAGAAGTCCTGTCTTAATGAGAGCAAATTTTAAAGTTTTGGAAAAACTACTGCTTTATAATACTCTCTTTAGACTTCCTTTGCAACACCGAATACTTTTAAGTTAGCCTAGAAGAAAATAGGATCCATCTTCAAAGAGGTTTTAAGTAGCTACTTGTATCCATTCTTTACCATCACACCTTCGAGATTTCATCTGACACCAATTCTCATCACTTAAGTATAGTTCTATTCTGAAGATTTTTTCCATTACAGATCCAAGGGGCTGACTTTTCAGAGGCAGAACATTTTTGCAATGTGAAAGTGTTTGTGGTCAACCCTGAAGGGTTCACCCAGGTCAACTCTGCAACCATGCCTGGGTGAGTTCTCTCAGAATTGGCGAGTAGCACAGACTGGTGTACCTGCAAGAAGAATAAATGTTGTGTGATCTCCTGAACCAGCTCTTCCTCAGCATTCTCAGGATAAAATTTGGCCAGGAATTGAAAGGTGACTGGTTCTTCCTTTGAAACATCATGATCCAGCACCTGCAGAATTGCAGAGCAAAAGACAAACATGCTATGTTGGCACTTCTTCCTCCTGTGCCACACCCAAGAACCTTTTGCAGGGAGTATATAACATTTTTTTTCCTGCTAAATTCATCATATTTCCCAAAGGTTGTGATTCTATACAATATTCACTTCCCATGGTATTTTTGAACCAAATTAATCAATATCCCCAAGGGGTGAGTGAAGCTAAGATTAAGGCATAAATGTTCTCAAGGCCACAAAAATAGTTAAAAGCTAGAAATTTATAACTCAAAGGTCTTGGACAGGGCTACCTGGTTAACTCACCTGGTTACAGCGTGGTGTTATTACACCAAGGTCAAGGGTTTGGATCCCCTTACCAGCCGGCCGCCCCAAAACAAACAAACACTGCCCTTTATGGTAGGATGAAGGTTTTTTAATTTTCTGAAGTAGTGGACTCTTCCTTTATTGTTTTTTCCTTGCTGCCTGCCTCTAACATTTAGGTCCATGTTCAAATAGAAATTAGAAATGATGAACTAGATCTTTGTGAAAGCATCTAAACATTAACTGAGCAATAGAAGTAAAACGTGAGCAATACAAGTAAAATGTGTTCCTCATGCAAAGCTTTGTTTCAAGAAACCTTCAGAGATGCCCACAAAATGCTTGGAGCACAGTCAGTAAACCAATGCCTTTAATTTCTAACAATTCCATCCACCTCCTGAAAAGCTTGAACCATCTGCTCTCCAGAGTGAATTTCATTTCAAGACATAAACATGCCATGTAACAGGCTATAGGCTCCATTAACATGTGTCATAATATATTTCCTTGGAACAGCAGGTCCATGGCTCCTGATGCCCCCAATCTAATATCCATTTAGCCAACACTCAGGTATGATTTAAAATTCACTTTGCTGAAAACCATAAAAAGATATGGCAAGTTTTGCTGTCTTTGAACATAACTCTCCATGCTCCTGCCCAAATTCCAGGTGGCAGTACCCAGGAGATTCAAAATAAACCTGATATAGGACATCCTCCCTAACACTGGCACACGGTGGCACTTTGATGTTCATGATCATCGAGAATTACCATTGAAACTTAAAACCAGCAGGGATTCCAACATGAAGGTTTAGATTACTGTGTATGTATGTAAACACAATTTGAACACTTAAGCTTAGAGTCAAAATGGTAAAAGACAGGAGGCTTTCATTGTTTATTATGCCATGCAGTAGATAATAACTACAGATAGGCCACTGCAGGAGATACCATTTAGGGTAAGAATTAGACACTGACTTACTTTGAGATTCAGGTGTCTTTTAGGAGTTACTGACAAAAGCCTATGGCTCTGTTCCCCGAACTGTCTTCATGGTTAGGTAGGCAGGTAAGTAGGTAAGTGTGCCTCTGTATGAACATAGGAACCCATGCACAGGGCAATTCCCCTAGACAATATCCATTTCCAAGCCACATTAAAATTGCTAGAAGCCCAGACTTTACCATGCCTCAGAAGCTCAGAGAATCCTGAGGACAAAATAAACATTCTTCCTTTGCCACAGGGACAGGGCATTCATTATTCTCAAATTGGACACGGTGTTTCTCAAAAAGACATTTAAAATTGCCTAAAGAACATGAGCCCCAAGAGAATCTTTCCAAGACATAAGTTGTTTAAAGAAAAAAAAGTATAAGAAGATAATAGCAATTTTTATTCATAAAGCCTAACTAGTGGTTCAATAAACTGAAGGGCATAAAGCCAGAAGCAATCAGGCTGGTGACAACAGGTAAAGAAGCCAGGGCTGGCAACAGTTTAATCCTAGTTAATTCTGCCTGCCTAGGAGGAACAGAGGAACCTGTGAGGAACAGAAAACCTACAGCATCTCCAAGACCTGCTTTCTGCATGACTTAATTCAAGAACTTGCCCCTTTCTTTACTACACAGTCATAAAGCCTCCATGATAAGCAAATAAGTTGGGTGCCTGTTCAGGGAAGAAACGGGAAGCACACACCAGCCCCACTGAGTTCATGGTTCCAGCCTGACCTTCTTATCCATTTTGAGCCAGGCCACGGTGTCCTTGATTGTGTACTGCAGTCCAAAGAACCAGGTTTCCCGAAGCCCCAGAGTCCGGCACACCAAATCAAATAGGTCCTTCCCCTTCCACTTCATCTGCAACATAACAAACCAACAGGGAAGGGAATTGTGAGCAAAATTCATAATCCACCCACATGAAAACCTTTTCTCGGATCTCTACTCGGACTCCAAAACATGGGACAGCACCAAGATGGCTAATGAGAACTGAATTCCTAAATAATTTTAAAGTTTCCTGTACAAAACCATGAGTGGGAAAATACCAATTAGAGTTTAATGGCTTAATCACTGCAAAGCATACAGAATACCTCCCTTGGACAGTTTCTTATAGATCTTAATATCCCCAAAGCTGCTAATTTAGGAAAGCTGGTAAATAAGCATCCTCATTTAGGAGAATCTAGCCTCTTGAGTTAATCCAAGGAGATGGCTAGCTTCTACGAACATTAATTTCCTTGAGATTTTGTTGTTGATTTCTTTTTTAAAAATCATGACTCTACACTTTCATAATAATAAAAGGCTAGTGGGGTTTTGGGGGGCCGGTTTGGGTTTTTTTTTTTCTTTTTAATTTAAAGACTGATTTTACTAGAAGTTTTTTTTAATATAGGAGAAGAGATTGTAACTGAAGTCATAAATCATGGAGAAAAAGAACCATGAGAGACTAATCACTGGTTTCTACTATCATGGATGCCTAACTCAGGCCAAAAGAGAAGAGACTTGCCCACAGTCACACAGAGCAATTTCAAACTCTCAGTATCTAAACCCAGGTGATGAATTGACACCAATATCTATAGTGTTTATTCTATAGCCTCACTTTCACAAGGACCTGAAGCAATGGCTGCTAAACCCTTTTTTCAGCTATTCAGTATCGTAGCTGGAAAAGCAAGTTCAACATCTTAATAGGGGAAGAGAATGCCCCACTGCTTAGTAAATGTTGCCACCTAGTGGCTTTCAAGTTAAGTCACCCAGGATGTTCCCATACTACCCCTTAGCTGCTGCTTGTCGCCTCCCTGCCCCAACCACCCCCAAGCATCAGGAGGACATTCAAATGAATACTCTGGGGCTGTCCAGTTAGCTCACTTGGTTAGAGTGCAGTGCTGATAACACTAAGGTGAAGGGTTCGGAACCCCATATTGGCCAGATGGTAAAAAACAAAAGAAAACGAAACAAAAAATACTGATAAATGCACACTGGGGTATAGTTATAATCACAAGACACATCACAGAAACAATGGTCACAGTAAGAATAATGTTGCAATTCAAATACAAGGTCAACAGATGGGAAGAATGAGACCACTGCGCCACAAAAACATCTGTCCTCCTACCCTCAGAAATCTCCACCCAAATCCTGGCACACTAAAGAGGCATAATGAAAAGGAATAGGGGAAAAAAAAATAGGGTTTAGAGATTTGTTATAAAAGCAAGAGGGACCAGTTAGCTCAATTGGGTAGAGCACGGTGTTGTAACACCAAGGTCAAGGGTTCAGATCCCCTTACCAGCCAGCCACCAGGAAAAAAAAGGAGAAAATAAGTTAGACCTCTGATATCTGATTGGTTAAAACCTGATTCTACAGGGGAGTTTTCAAATAGTTCTTCTATTTTTAATATATGTGAATGAACAGTACGTTCTGTACAAAGTACTCAGCAGGAAAACCAATTCTTTCTCTGACTTTGTAGTCAAAGCCGAGCAAAGCAGCAACCGAGATGGAAGGACACCAAGACCGCAGCAGACAAGTGGTTGAGGTACATATTGGCTTTTGTCCTTCACCAGGACCATTTTTCCTTTCTGTCTTTAAACCTCTACTTCTGTCCCCTCTGGAACACTACAAAGATTGAGGTCTTCAGAGATTATTTTGAATAGAATAAAATAAAATGATGAATTTTATTTTAAAAAGATGATCTCCTGTCTCCTTTTGCAAGGCTGAATAACGGGCACACCCATTTTCCAGTCTGACAATATGACAAAGGGTTTTTTAATTCACGGCAGGTTTTAATTCCTACAGGCAGACTTCACTGAAGAAATGTTATTTTGGAAAACTAGAAGCTTCAGGATACTGATTATCCTCTTGTCTCTATTTTAAGCCAGCACACAGTATATAAATTATAAATGACTACCTTACTACAAGATAATGTAACACTAAAGAACAGGCGCTTACTTGGAGAAGTTAAACACCCAAGGGCTGGGAAAATCAAGGTAACGATTCCCAATCTGCCATACCTCACAGCCGTGGCTGGGCCAGGCTTTGGCACACGGGGGCCTGTCTGCAACTGGAATGTGCAGTGCATCAAAACGAAAGCTGCCAAGGGAATAAGTCCTGACTTGGGAGTTGATATGCAGTTTTCCTGTATTACCTGCTACTTCTTTGTTTTTAAAATGTGAAACTATCTTCGTTGAATGCAAAAAGACAATGTCTTTGCCCCCACGGAGCTTACAATAAAGTGAGAAGAGAAAAAATTCTTACACTGATTCAGCATGCCCCCTTAGATTTTTAACTTTGACTTGAAGAATCGTAGACTATCAGAGTTGGAAATGACCTTGAGTAATTACCTACTGTAGGCTCATCCCCTTTTTGCACAAATAAAGACACTGAGTCACAGATTCTTTATCAAAGCAGACACTACTGGCCTTCCTCATGGTGATCTAATGTAGGCAAACCCCCAGTCCCTTAAGCACCTCTTTTCCTGCTCTGTAAGCTTCCTTCCTTGCTCTCCACCAGCACTCCCCAGCCACCTTTTCCAGTAAGTAACCAGTGTCTGAAACAAAACCCATTCTCAGAAGAGTCAGATATTGCTCATTTATAACTCACTGTAAATTACAACCTCTGGTACTAATTTATTCTTTCAACGAGTATATTATAGAGCACACCCTGTGTGCCAAACAACATTAGACATTAGACAAAATGGTAGAAGCAGGGTCCCTGCAGAAGAAACAGGCAAGGACCCAGGCCAGATAAGGCTTTAAAGAGCAAGTAAGAGTTAGACGAAGGAAGGAAATAAGTCTTTTAAAAAAAACCTCATGATCTCTGCAGGGAACTACAAGTCATCTGGTAGAACTGAAACAGACAGTCTGGGCTCAGAAGGGGACGTGGTGGGAATGGGGCTCCAAGTGGGACCACGTGGCTCAACTTCAGTCGAAAGCCATGGACTCTCTGAAGACACTCGGGCAGAAGAGGGACAGATTCAGCTCTCATTCTGGATGTGCTCTGACAACAGATTGGAGAATGATTTGGAGGAAAGGAGCCTGGGATCAAGAAGGGCAGATGGTTAACTCAGCTGGTTAGAGTGCAACTTTATAACACTAAGGTCACGGGTTCAGATCTCTGTACCAGCCAGCCACCAAAAAAAAAAAAAAATAGAAGGGCAGAAAGGAGTCCAACTCCTGCCATAAGGAAGGCAGTGGGAAGGAGAAAGGACAGCCTGAGGAGTGAAAAGGATGCAGAGTCACAGAACTGGTGCTTGAACAGGGGACAGAAGGAAAAAGAATCAAGAGGAACATCTGCATTTCTGACTTGAGCACCAGGCAGTTCCACTAAAGAACACACGGAATATAGGAGAAGCAGCAAATTTGGAGATATAGAAGAGCAACTAATTTTTAGACAAGATAAGATGCCTGAAGAAACCGGGTGGAGACATCCTAAATATGGTTGATTTAAAGTCCTAACTTCATTTATAAAAGAGAATGTTCTGTCTATATGTAATCAAGAAGTTCCTCGGTTGGGTAAAATTTAACTTCAACATGTCATCTATATAAGGTGGTACTTTTCAACAAGCCCTTCCCCAAATGTATGAAGATTGCTCAGTCTTCCTAATTTGGGTTTCTACTTCTTTACAAACAAGAGCAGTTGGTCATAGTTGCTCTGGGTGATTCTCAGGACACCCAGTGGAAGCGAGGTCTTAGGTTGTGAACAGGACTTCCAGGATGCTGCCACACTTACCAGACCATGCTTGCCTTCAGTTTTATCACTGGTTCACTACACTGTGCTGATGCTGTGAAGTGACTTGCTGTCAACTAAACATCTCCCTAGATTGCAGGCACCTCAGAACAAGAGCAGTATTAGTCATTTTTTAGTTCCTCTCAGTGCTGGCTGAGTGTGCACCCAAGACACGGCAAACAATGCAAACAACAGAACTGACTTTACTTCAAAAACCCAAGGTTCAAAGAGTTAAAGCAAAATCAACCCGCACTCATCCACTCCTTCCACACAGATTTAGTGAACACATGATGTGTCCAAGCACCATCCCAGGTGCAGGGGATAAATAGGGAACGAATAAGAGACAAGTCTCCACTCTCACAGGTCTAGGACACGAACAAGCAAGGAAGGTAATGACCTCCTCTACCCAGCACATAAAAATCAACTCGAGGTGTAGTTTTCATCACTACAATGCTTGTGAGTGCCACAACAGGGACACCCAGGGGCTGTTGGGACCCCTGTAAAGGGACCTCCTATCTGGGAGGGGTAGGGAAAAGACATCTACATTGACTCATGGTGGGAAGGCAAGTGAAGACTGAGCTTGGGGAAGGAGGAGCAAGCAGGAAATTATGTTCCAGGCAGAGGGAACAGCATATGTAAAGGTCTAGAGGCAAAAGAATTTAGATGGTCCTAATAGGAAATAAAAGCAGCATAGTTCAATTTGACTGGAGAATACTGCTGTGTTTCCAAAAGGACTAAAACTGCTATCTAAAACCAATTCTTTGTCAACTAACTCCACCTCGCTCATCTGAACTGCAGAACACAGAAAGTTATCTGGTGACTATTTTCTCCATTCTCCCAATGATGGAATATAACTAATACCATTCTTAAAACACAGGAGAGAAGTTAAATCATTACATACGATGGATGCCTCAGGACATTAGGGCTTAATTCTTTCCAGGAAACAGTCCAAAAGGCACAGATAAGAGATGGTTATCTACCATCAGTATGAATCTCAGCTGCTGTCACTGTGTGACCTTGGGCAAGTTATTGAACTTCCTTGTGCTTTGCAGTAGGGATAATAAACAGAACCTGTCTTAGCAGACTGATCTAAGGATTAAGTGCATTTATACATTTAAAAAGCCTAAGGCAGTGCTTAGCCCATAGTAAATAAACACTCAATAAGGGATAGTTATTGTTAGTTCTAACCCTGTCTCCTCTCCTTAGATTCTCAAGTGGCACTGTTTAACGCCTCCCAGCCCTGCTTTATACCACGGATGATGGATGACAGATTGGAAGGGGCGCCATCAATTCTCATCAAGCTAACCATATGATCACTCATTTGACAAACATTTATTGAGCACCCAACTACATTCTAGTGAGTGTGCTCGGCACAGGAGATAAATGATGAATTGAGGAAAAGACACTGTCCATCTTCATGTCTGACAGGGAAGACAGACAGGTAAATGGATCACAAAACCACAATCTGGTAATAAGTGCTAACAGAACAGGGTGCTATGGGAACACAACTTGGGCCTGGGGCTCCATGGATGAGGGTTTTCCTGAGGAGATGCTATCTGAGCTGGGTGTTGAAAGCCAGGTGGTAGTTGGGACTGTGGTGAAGGGGCTGACAAAAGGGAGGTCACGCCAGCCAGAGGGAACAGCATGCCTGCTGCTTGGGTCCAAGCTGTTGCAAAGTGAAGGAATGTTCTTTGCTCTTTTCTAGAATCTGACAAACAGCATAATTATCCTATCTGCAGTACTGAATGTTCAATGCAGTACTGAATATGCAGCTTCAGCCCAATGTGTGTGACAATTCTGACTCTCCACGCTGATTAGGAACAAGGTTGTTCAGTCACTGGTTTGGAGCAGTGATGCGTCCCGCAACAATGCCTGTGGGGCTCTGAGAAGCTAGGACTGGTGGGATGAGTCTTACATTTATTGTCTTGTTGAAATATTTCCTTTCCTGATACCTGATGGCACGTAAGCCTTTCAGGCCCTGTACTCACACTACTTTTAGGCCTTTTTGTTAGGGTTTATAATTATTCCTGAACAGGTTGCTAAAAAATAGAACAGCTCCTCTTTCTCTGCCATCATGATGTGTGTGGCTGAGTCTGTTCCGCACCATGTCTTTTCACAAGACTTTTAGGATCAAGCAATTCCTGACCAAGAAACAAAAGCAAAATCATCCCATTGCCCAGTGGATTTGGATGAAAACTGGTAATAAAATCAGGTACAACTCTAAGAAGAGACACTGGAGAAGAACCAAGCTGGGTCTCACATACATTTATGCTATATCAGTGTCACTATCATCTTATTGTATCAAGTGGAAAATGTCACCACTATCTGGACCGTTGGACATGTTTTATTAGCAAAATTATTTGTTTATATGCTCTGCACTAATAGATTGGTTCAGTAATAAATATGTGAAACTATTTGTTTGGGGGAAAAAAATTGAACAGCTCCGGGTTCTGATGAAATAAATGATCATTCAAACCCATGTCTTTCCACCCTCCCAGAGTGTTCAAGCTGTTCTACATCGACCACAGCTCCCTGCCTCATCTCAGCCTCGTGAAGAGGAGGGAGACTAAGAGGCAGATGCTCATCGTGCAGACAGAAAAAGAGAGGTGGAGGGAGTGAGAAAGGTGGTTCGCAGAAGAAGAAAGGCAAAAAGGAGCACGAATCTGGACTCTGCTGCATGGAAGCTACCCCTCTGCAGGCCTCATCCTCAAGGTGCCCTTCAAGCTCCGGGGCTAATGGGAAGGAGTCTGGAAGTATGATGCTTCTTGCCTTTGTGGCTGTGCTCTCCCACTACTTTAACAGGCTGCGGTGCTATTTCATAGATATATACTTATGCCCGTATCAAAGATAGATGTGTATGAACTTTATAAACAGGACTAAGTGCTGTCAGCTTATTTTTTGTAGCAGCTGAATTTATGAGCTTTACCCAGAGTGAAGTGCTTATAATTTATCAACCTAGGATGTTTTAAGTAAATAGCACTAAGCACTTACCCTCCCCAGCAGTAACGTAGCTGGAATGCAGTGCTGATTGGGGTCTATTAACTGGGGAAGCATTAAGAATAAAATCTACTGACTGCCATCTTACAATTGGCCAGGTTTACACTCAACCCTGAAACTGCCATTAGTTTTTTTGCTTAGGCAGCCTTCTGCATTTCTCCCAACTTCTTTGGGCCATGCAGCCATCAACAATCAAACCAGCTACATGATGGGAAAAGGCCACAACTAGAAGAAAGAGTACCAAACCTGGCTACTATATGTGAAATGCCTAAGAATTAGAACCCACAGAGAAACCTGGGCTTTACAGAGAAGACTTGAATCTGGAAAAAGCTAAGAGAGAAGCACTATTCCATTTTGTAGAGGTCTGGGGGCTGGATTACCAGGCACACAAGGAATGCTATTTGACTGGCTCTCTACTCCCCAGAAGATGAAAAAGAACTGACAAACAGCATTCCCTTATCAGGGTTTCTTCTAATTAGCTCACAACCCACCCTAGTATTTGCCATAAAAATTGTTTAAAAGCTATCTCCCTTACAGATAGAGCAACAGAAGGAACACACCTCCCCAGACCCAGGATATGTGCCACATGTTTACCATTATTTCAGAAATGGAAAACTAAGAGGGCCGGCCCGTGGCTCACTTGGGAGAGTGTGGTACTGATAACACCAAGGCCATGGGTTCGGATCCCTATATATGGATGGCCGGTTAGCTCACTTGGGAGAGCCTGGTGCTGACAACACCAAGTCAAGGGTTAAGATTCCCTTACCGGTCATCTTTTTAAAAAAAAAAGAAAGAAAGAAATGGAAAACTAAGGGTGACTCTGATTTCTCCTCTCAATGTTTATCTATAACTGACTTTTACAGTCATACCTGGTCTATAAGAACGGATTTATAGAAGACTTGAGAATTTAAGATGCTAATATACCAGATCCAAACCTAAAGACAACTTTCATTCGTCTGTTTTGAAAAAATTGATGTCAAATACCTCAATTTACAAGATAAACACAACAGAGTTATAAAAATGATTTTGCTGTGCAGTAAGTGAATAATGAATTCCATTAAAATCTATTCTGACTAATCAAAGAGGATTTTTAAAAGTGCAGTAATGACAGTATAAAACCAACACCCCCCAATTCAGGATGTGGTATTGCCACATCACAAAAGCAGTTCTTGTGTCTCATGAGTTTAAACTGCAAAACCATCATGCCATTTCCTTTCCACAATTAAAGAATACACCACTCCTTCTCAGCCACTATTTCTCAACATGAAGAAAAAAGTGATTCCCCAAACAGAATTAGAATCATAGCAAAAAAGAGATGCATTTTCTCTGCTCCACCAATCCCAAATCCTGCATCCCTCATCTAAATATGGACAAGAAAATAATAATAATAATAATAATAATAACAATAATAATAATAATAATAAATCTGGGCAAGATCTCACAAACCTGAAAACTCCTCTTTGCAAAAAATCCCAAATCCAATTTCTTGCCCTGTCAGTTTCTGCCATAATCAACCACAGCAAGTAATTTTCCTCTCCCAGTCCTCCAATTGTCTCTGTGATTATGCCAAATCTATTTAAATGATTGGTTTCGTGGCTCTCCTCCAATTGCTTCCTCCCTCCTTCAACCAATTATCCTTGCCTTGTTACAACCAAACCTGTGCCCTCCCAGGTTAGCAAACGTATGTGCTTCCATTTATTCATAACCAGACCTTTCTAAGATTTTCTAAGATCCATTCCTTTATCTCACCGCTGTTCCCCCCAACAACCCCTACCCAATACCATATACGTGAGTCAGTATGCACTTTACACATATGGAAAAATGAGGTGTCTGTTTTTCACCAAGTTTCCTGTCTTTCCTACAATTCTACAGATCACAAACTCCTTGAAGGCAAGTGCTAACACACACACAAACACACACACACACAAACACACACACGCACGCACTCTTTCACACATGCTTTAAGTTTCCCAGAACCCAAGCAAGTGCTATATAATCTGTGGATACTCCATAAATGCTTGTGGTTGGCTGATGATGTTGATGATAATGATGATGATAACTAGATGAGGCTTCTGAGTAGAACAGTCTTCTAAGTAATGATTGCAATGAAGCAAGAATTTATGACACTCCTTATTAAAATTCTAATTGTATAATTAGGCCTTAAGGTATATATTTCCCCCCTTTGGTGACACATACTGATTTCTTCTCTCTAAAAATACCTTGGCAAGAAAATGTAAATCTCAAAGAACCAAAGAAGAAGATTTTCCACAGAACATTAAGAGACTAGTAAGAAACAAATTGCAGCACCTTGGGAAGCCACAAAATGGAGGTTTTAAACTCTGATAAGTCTTTCAACATAAAAATGAACAGTTTTGTGAGGGAGGGGAAGATCTTATATTTGTAGTTTCTGGCATCTTTCCCACTGAAGTAGAGGGTGGTTATAGGAGCAGTAGTGAATCTAGAGGGGAGATCTATATCCTAGACTCCCTCCATCAACCACAAACAAGTCTATGACTTCAGTGAGCCACAGCTCAATTGGGCCTCAGTTTCTTCATCTGTAAATCTCTTATGCCCCATGTAATCCCCAGATTCCATGATGCCATGAATAAAGAAGATGTGCTTCCAAATCAGCTGACAGATGACAAAGCAAAAAGAAACAATACAATTATGGTGCTAAAAAAGCAATACAGTCCTCCGAAAAGCAAAGAAGACATTCTCTATCTTTGGAATATAGCTCACAACATGAGAGCAATCACAGCCCTGTCAAATAGCTATAAAACACCCAAACCCGCTGTGTCAGGCAAGTCATTTAACCTCTTTGGGTCTCAGCTTCTGCAATTGCTAAGTGGTCTTTCAGGATTATCACCACCCTCTGAGTCTACGAGCTTGAGATGGTTCTGTACAAACCATGTAGTACTTTTCTCACTGCTACAGTAATTTTCTATTAATCCCTTACCATACCATTCTATATTTTAAAATAATTTTCAGGGATGTAAATGACACAACATTTAATTTATGTGTGGTTTCTATATTCTTTGCCCTTACTTGTGTTCTGCTATCATGTTCCTTACTCCTAATAATCAAGAGTTGACTGTATAATGATGAATTCTCTAATGTAATAAAAAAATAGTAATTATAATGCCACTGAAAAACAAGTTTTTAACACCTAGCATGCTGTTGATATTCAGCAATTATCAATGATTGCAAATGTTTGAAATACTTAGAATAATAATTCTGCAGAGAGCAACAAATAGGAAACAATCATAAATTCGATACAGATAAGATACAAGCATAAATTTCAAATGCCTAAACATTAGGTAAAACTAGCAGACTATGAAACACAACCCATGACTAAGTATTATCCAACTGATTACTCCTGCCCTAGACATTGTAAAAATTGTAGTTTGTATGTAAAAGACCATTCCTTCAAAAAAGCTCCCAGGGCTGTGTCGGTTCACTTGGTTAGAACATGGTGATAATAACACCAAGGTCTGGGGTTTGATCCCTGTACTGGCCAGCCACAAAAAAAAAAAAAAGTTCCTGGCACACAGAGTTAGAACATAATCCATTTATGCAAACCAGCTTACATAGAACCCAGACCCTAGCCTAAAAAGAAAATTTAAATATTCTATTTCTGTTCTAGCTTGACCTTTTGATTAAGTTTCATGGTCATCAATCATAATGACACTGACTTGAACAACTCTGGAAGGTATAGGTTTGAATGGGCAGAACTGGTAAAAATCTCTGCAGATAGATGAGAACTACTGTGGGCTGAAGACTTTCCAAACATATTTATGGGAATGATTTCATCTCAAAATGAATATGAGCCGGCCCCATGGCTCACTTGGGAGAGTCCAGCGCTGGTAGCACTGAGGCCACGCGTTTGGATCCTATATAGGGGTGGCCGGTGCGCTCACTGGCTGAGCGTGGTGCGGAGGACACCCGATCCCCTTACCGGTCAAAAAAAAAAAAAAATATATACTGGTAAAAATCTCTGCAGATAGATGAGAACTACTGTGGGCTGAAGACTTTCCAAACATATTTATGGGAATGATTTCATCTCAAAATGAATATGAGCCGGCCCCATGGCTCACTTGGGAGAGTCCAGCGCTGGTAGCACTGAGGCCACGCGTTTGGATCCTATATAGGGGTGGCCGGTGCGCTCACTGGCTGAGCGTGGTGCGGAGGACACCCGATCCCCTTACCGGTCAAAAAAAAAAAAAATATATATATATATATATATGAGTAAGATAGGAGGTAAATACACTGTTGGTGAATTTAAAATCACAGATCAGTCCAGATAAGTTTTGTAATTACTCTGGGCTTCAGTTTTATCTGAATGTCAAACTATCAAAACTACTTAAACTAGAAAACTAAAACTGGCAAGGTGAATGGGAAAGTCATAAGCAACATAACTTACTAACAGAGAGTTTTTTGTGTATTTTCCAAAGCTATGTCCAAATTTGACCAGGAAGCAAAAAAAAATATGAGCGAAAAAGTTGGAAGAGGAAAAAGGCCCAGTGTCTTTAGAAATAATGTGCTCTGACGCCACCTAGTGTTATCAGAGTGATTCCTAACTCAGGACAAGCACCTTGAGTCTCAACAAAAGTGACTTAAGGTTTGATTAAGGGATGCCTGATAAGCTCGGTTGGTTAGAATGCAGTGTTATTAACATCAGGTCAAGGGTTCGGATCCCCCTAATGGCCAGCTGCCAAAAAAAGGGGTGATTAAAGATTCGATTAAAGATTTTTTTCCCTGAAGTCAGCACTAGTTTGATAATAAATTTTTATGTGCTAAAAATGTCCTAAAACGTGTGAACTTAGAATCTAAATTAGACAAAGCACAGACAGTAGGATAGGACACATCATCCTGTAACAAACCAGCAAAGCCTTATCACCAGCTGGCTGAATAGATTAGCAGTTTTGAGAAAACTAAATTCTGGGTTTTTAAAACCTCAAATGCTTTAACTTCTGAAATTAAAAATAATCAAGCACCAAAAATGTTCTGGGACAGGAATGAAAAACTAGCACGAATAATTGGAGAAGTCATCAAAAACAAAGAAAAATTTCAAAATGACACATGAAGACAAAAGAACATAGAATAATTAAATACAGCAGAAATCAGAAAAGAATCCTGCTATCACAGTGGATATCAAGCTAAACAGAGATCAATTATATAATACATTACAAAAAAGAAGATCCTTAAACAGGAGTATGGCATAAGGTAAGTTCATTACATTTAGGTGAACTATGGAGTTTAGAAGTCTACAATAATAAAGGTATGGATAACCTGAAAAAGGTTCAAAGAAAATTAAGGAGAAAATTCACAGTGCCTCTAGCATGAGACCCTTCCTCTTTGTTCCTACACTCCCAACTCATGACAACATAAGAAACTGATATTTACCAAATGCTTACTATTGGTCAGTCCCTGGACTAAGTGTCTGTAAAGATCCACCCCACAAATGTCTCAAAACAGCCCTATAAGAAAGATACTATTAGGGCCGGCCTGTGGCTCACTCGGGAGAGTGCGGTGCTGATAACACCAAGGCCCTGGGTTCGGATCCCATATAGGGATGGCCGGTTAGCTCACTGAGTGAGCGTGGTGCTGACAACACCAAGTCAAGGGTTAAGATCCCCTTACCGGTCATCTTTTAAAAAAAAAAAAAAAAAAAAGAAAGATACTATTATTATTCTTTTGCAGATGCAGAAACTGAGGTTTAGAGAATTAAGTGTAAGATCGCTTGGGAAGCAGGTGGCAGTGGCAGAGCTTTTTCAAGTCAACTTACCCCTTCTATCAGGACTCTAGTTCTTATTCCCTAAGCAATTTGCCTTCTGTCCTATAGCAGATTTTCCTCACACCTATGTGATCAAATTCTGAGATGACTTCCTACCTAGCAAGGAAATATGAAAGAGGGAGAGCACAGTGAGCCTCTTCCACCCAGATCACCTAAAACAGTATGTTAAATCTCAGGGCCACTGAAATCAAGTTCTTCCCCTCATTTTGCAGATGAAGAACTAAGGCCTAGAGGGAAAGCACTGATTCACACAGAGGAGATCCACCTGGAAGCTGGCTGTTCACACACCAGTTTAGGGCTCTCAATGGTTTTACACAAGTAACTCCCTGACTGCACATAGGGACCAGACACAAGAAAGTGCACTGACCTCATCTGACCCAGAACCTCCCTCCTGCCTGGCCAGCCTCAGTGCCTGAGGACAGACTATGGACCTTGGTACCTCCTCGATGTTGAGTTTACTAGGTCTTCCGTTCATTCTTGGTCATAGAAGATCCCGATCCCTGGATTCACTAGACCCTTAATTACATCTGCCTAGTTTTTTTGTCCTAGTCTGCAGAGAGTCCCACTGCTTTTAAGGTTTCAGTGTGAGACCATGCCCAAAGCGTTTGTGTTCTAATTAGGTTACCTGTTTCCAACTCTCTCCACCAGGATCCCCAAACATTCCAAGTCATTCTATATGCTGACCACTTTAAATCACACTCCTAGTAAAAACTTCAAAGCTCCCCACTACATCTGATGAATCCAAACTCCTTAATCTGGCTTTCATGGGCCTCCAATATCTAGCCTGGACTTATCAATTCAAATACAGCTCTCCCTCTTTGAATCACAGGGCTTCCATCCATTATTCACCCCACTGAACAGTAATTCTTCTTTCCCACTCAACAGTAATACACCCTTATTTGAGAGAGTGAGAGAGAGAGAGAGAGAGAGATCTTTGTTATCTTTTCATATGTGTCCTGTTTCTCTAACTAGACTACGAGCACCTTCCCTCTTACTATCTTTCTGCATTCTCCAATGCCTTAAATATGGGCTGCTCCAGAACTGGACTATGGGGACATGGAGGATGGAGAAAAGGGTAGACCTTAAAAGAGTTAACAAAAATGAAACAATGTTGTCTGAACAGATAATATGCAACCAGAAAATACTTAACTATAATAAAACAAGCTTCATTGTAGGCCAAAGGCAAGGAATTCCCAGTAGATCATGGATGAGTGAAAAGGATTTACTTATGGAAAATGTCTGTTGATTAAAAAAAGACAAACTAGACACTGACACAATGTAGCAGGAGTTATTAGTCATGTCACTCATCTGGCAAAAATTTAAGCCCCCTACAAGTTCACAAAATGGTTTTCAGATAGTATCACACAACCAAACGCAATAAAGAAAATAACACGATAGACAAATAGTTAAGTTAGGAAGTCCTTTGAAGGCTCTCTTATTTCTACTTTCTTTTTCCTGTTTACCAAATATTTAAGTTCTCTTCAGGTTTCTAAACTTTTTTCTCCTTTCCTCTACTTTGAGCTTCCAATTTGCGTAGCCTAGTGTAGGGGAAAGAGAGCTGGTCTGGAAGAAAGATGACCTGGGTTCAAATCAGCCCCATCATTTAGCAGCTGTGTGGTGACCTTGGACACAAAGAAGAGGAAACTCTTGAGCAGAGCTAGAAAGGGAATGAGCACATCTATGCCAGGTGACAAGTGAGAAGGGCATCCCAGGCAAAGGAAACAGCTTATGCAAAGGTGGAGCAGTGTGAAAAGAACTTGGCACTTTTCAGGAAAGAACAACCAGGACAACAGGCCCAGAGTAAAGAGGGTATGTGAGGAAGAGAAGGAGAGGCTGGGCCGGCCCGGTGGCGCACTGCTACAGAGTGCCGCTTGAGAGCGCGGCGGCGCTCCCGCCGAGGGTTCGGATCCCACATACAGACCGGCCGCTCACTGGCTGAGCGAGGTGCGGGCGCAACACCGAGGGTTGCGATCCCGTTGCCGGTCCCGGTCCGGTATGGGCGCGACACTGAGGGTTGCGATCTGTTGCCGGTCACGAAAAAAGACAAAAAGGCAAAAAAAAAAAAAAAGAGAAGGAGAGGCTGACAAAGGGAATAATAAATGAGAGGCCCTGGACTTATTTCAAACTCTTCTATAATAACCCTCATATGGCAATTACCTTGGGCCAGGTACTATTCTAAGTACTTTACCAAGAATAACTCAATTTTAATCCCTGTAACAACCTTAGGCAAGAAGAATTATTACAATCCCCATTTTACAGATGAGGAAACAAAGGCATGTGAGGGGGTTAAGGAACGTCTCTAATGTCACTCAACTTGTTAGAGGTAGAGCCAGGGATCAGGCTCCCAAATCCATGGTCGTAACCTCTAGGCTGTAACCTCAGCAGACCCAACTTGCCCAAATTTCTTGAAAGCCTTGTTGGGAGGTTCAAATAAGCAACTGCAGGCCTTATTGGTCGTTATCAAGTCAAATGGTGTGCCCATCTATTCATCCATTACCTACCTGTCCTTGTCCTCCTCTTTCCCTTTCAAAATAGACAGTGGCTCCGGGCCGGCCCGTGGCTCACTCGGTAGAGTGCGGTGCTAATAGCACCAAGGCCCCGGGTTCAGATCCCACATAGGGATGGCCGGTTCGCTTACTGGCTGAGCGTGGTGCTGACAACACCAAGTCAAGGGTTAAGATCCCCTTACCGGTCATCTTTTAAAAAAAAAAAAAAAAAAAAATAGACAGTGGCTCCACTGAGACTTTAACCAGGCTATTTATTCTTTCTGAGCTTACATTTCCCCCTCTGAAAATGAGGCTGATGACAGCACCTACATCCTAAGTAGGTCTTGATTGTTGCTAGGTGGTGTTCCCTGCCTCACCCATGTGGGTATTTATTAAATATCTCTTGAACAAATAAATGAGTCACTGGTATAAGTCTCAAATACGATAGTGTGTTTAAAGCATTTAGCACTGTACCTGGCAGTACAGTAAACTGCTATTCCCTACCCTTCCTCCCACAAAAGAGTAGACACGGAGTCCCATGGGGTCCAGTGGACGGCAGCACTGGCCACCATATACCCTTCTTCCTTCTTCACACAGCTTCCCCAACACACATGTTTCATCATTCACAGTCTGTACACGTTCTAGACCTGAGCAGGAGCACCTACACCATCCACAGGAACTGCTTAAACCCCATGGGAGAGCTCAGCAGTGAACAGGTAGAGGACAGCCTCTCTTCTGAAACAAGAATGAAAGTTTCTCAGTGCACTCAAATACTGGACTATTCCTCTGTACGACTAAGCAACGAAATAACTACACTGCCCTCCCAGAGTTTACATCCTCAAAAGAGATCACTTGCCTAAATCTTAGGGAGTTGAGGATTTAAGATCTTACTGAAAATACTGGAGCTGTTCTTTCTGTTTTCCCCTTTTGAAAGTTCTTTCTATTATGGACAACTTATGTCCACTTATATGTTGAACAGATCTATAGCGTTCGTATTTAATCCAATCAAATCCTGCTTGGGTATGTGGAAGCATTTATGCTGCCAACTAATAGGAGAAGGAGACTTTGTTTTCAATTTAAGATGGTATTAGAATCTCTCACAACTAAATTTTGAGAAATTTTTCATATTTGGTTCTTCTTACTGGTACATTGAACTATTAGAGTAAATTTCCAGCCTAGATAAGAAATAACATAACTGTTTAGCCTCCTGGCAAATTACATTCAGCACCTACTTCCTCAAAATGACAAATATCAAATCTTTCAAGTGGAAAAATCTTCCAAAGCATCATGCCAATTGTGCAATGCAGCAAGTAGTGCAAGAAAGAGACTTTCTCCCCATCTCTGCAGCAAAACCTCTGAACTTATTAGCATAAGGTAACATGACTCATATGTTAACTTCCACTGGTTCTGAAATTCACTCCTTCTTGGAAAGCCACTTACATTTGACCTCAGTAAAGCCAAGAATTCCAGAAGTACCATCTCCCTTCTTTTTTCAAAATGCAACTTCAATCTCCTTGCATCAGCACCTTACTCAGTTAATGTACAATATAAAAATAGGGCAGGAGAGTAAAACTAATAGTTTCTCCTAGCTCTATCAACATAAATCAAACAACTATTACTTTTTTTTTTTTTTTTAAAGATGACCGGTAAGGGGATCTTAACCCTTGACTTGGTGTTGTCAGCACCACGCTCACCCAGTGAGATAACCGGCCATCCCTATATGGGATCTGAACCCAGGGCCTTGGTGTTATCAGCACCACACTCTCCCGAGTGAGCCACCGGCCGGCCCAAACTACTATTACTTTTAACAGAATATTAGATCATTTACAAATAGGAATCTCCACTAGAATTCAAGGTTCAGTGAGATGCAACAGCTTGACAAATCAAACAGGGCAGTGCTCACAGTGATGCAAGCCTCCTACTCTAGGTCAATTATAGGCCCTTCTATTTCTTCCTTTCTGCCAGGCACTATGCATTCCACAAATCCTTATAACAACCCTGCAGGGTCAGTAATATTAGTCCCATTTTGCTGATGTGAAAACTGAGGTCCAGAGAGCTTAAATATCTTGACCAAGGTAGAAGTAGTTTAGCTGGAATTCAAGCGCAGATCTGTCTTATTTCAAAGTCCATGTATTCTCTACTACTGCTCTACTATTCAAAGTGTGGTCCCTGGACCAACGGCACTGGCACCACTTGCAAGTTTGTTAGAAATGCAGAATTATCAGTCCCACTCCAGAACTACTAAATCAGAATCAATATTTTACCAAAATCTCCAGGGCATTGATAAAAACCTTAAAGTTTGATAATCTCTGTACTATACCAAATGCAGAAGCCTCTCTGAATGTCACTTTTAACCTTTTCAATGATTCTCAGAGGGGTGAGAGTAGGGGCGCAGGCGGGGGAAAGGGAGAGAGGAGATGAGAGGGCATTTTCTCCCAGGGACAGTTGGCAATGTCTGAAGACATTTTTGGTCTCAACACCAAGGCAGGGTAGTGGGGAGCTGCATCTACTGGGTAGAGGTCAGATATCCTGCTAAACCTCCTACAATGCACAGGACAACTCCCCACAACAAAGAATTAACCAGCCAAAATGTCAATAATGCCAAGGTTGGGAAACCCTGCCGTAGCTGATAATATTGTTCATCATCTTTGGGTCTGGCATCTGTTTAAAGAAAAAATAATAATAAGTTTTTCCTGGCAAAATTACGGCTGAAGAAATGTCATACAATCCAGTCAAGATGGTGGAATAGACAGTCCCCAGTGTCACTCTCTCCCAAAATCAACCAATTTACAACTATAAAAAGCAACAACAGCCAAGCTGGGGCCACTAGAGCTCGGGGAAGAGGAGGAGAGACCTATGAAGTGCATACAGGTGAGAGAAGCCACAATGAAAGAAAGAAAAAACCACTCCAACCATTTCATGCTGTGGCCAGTTTAAGGCTGAAGCTGCTGAGTGCACGGAATGGAAGCCAGCAAAAGCCGCAGCTGTGCCCTTCAGATGAAGTTGCTTGGAGGCGGCAGGGGAGAAGAGGGCCTTGGTGGCCCCCAGGCCGGCAAGACCACTAATAGGGTTCCTGTGGACCCACATAAGAGCAAGGAGCCACAACAACTGAAAGAAAGGAGCCACTCAGAGGCCGGTGAGTCATCGCAAGGGACTAGCACCCGACCCATCCCATGGGAAGTGTTTGCAGCATGGGCGGTTTGCAGGTGGGCCCACCGGGAGAACACTGGGACACCCCAAGGAGAGCTGACTGGCACCCCAATCAGCGAAGGACCACTCAGAGATGACTGATCAGGAATATAGAATTGTGTGGGTGCAGTTTGATGAAAAGACTCAGGCCAAAATCAGAATTTCTATGCAATCCAGGTGCACTGGGTCTCTGGAGAGCTGGAAGTACCTATAAAGTCAACCATTAAAACCTGCACAAGGGCCAGCCCGGTGGCAAACTCGGTAGAGTGCGGCGCTTGGGAGCGCGGTGGCGCTCCCGCTGACGGTTTGGATCCCATATAGAGACTGGTCCGCTCACTGGTTGAGCGCAGTGCGGGCGCAACACCGAGGGTTGCGATCCCATTGCCGGTCGCGGTACGGGTGCGACGCCGAGGGTTGCGATCGTGTTACCAGTCACGAAAAAAGACAAAAAGGAAAAAAAACCTGCACAAAAAGCCTTCCCTAGGGAATCAGCAGCAAAGCAGCAATTTAGCTAAACCACACAGCTCAAGTACTGTTCCCCATTTTAAGAAGTAAGCAAAGGACAAAAAATTAGTTCCAGCCCATGCACACCACCAGCACCTCAGGGCCCACCCAGGGACCTGAGACATGGAGCCAGGGACCAGACCCCCCACACACACACAACCAGGCACACCACCAGTGCCAAGGAGCATGCCAAAAACATCACCTCCACGTGGGTGGCCCATCACAGCCACAATAACCACGGCTGCCGCAAAAGCAGCTAGACACCACAACACCATGCAGATGGTCTGCTAACCACTGGAGTATCCTGACACAAGGAGAGTCACCAGCAGAGACCAAAGAAAAGAAGAGGATGTCTCTCTCCACAAAGCCCATTCCAGAGTGACAGAAGAATCATCTACTCTACTATAATATTGAGAGACCTGAACACACCTCTCAGCATTGGACAGATCATCTACGCAACAAATCAACAGAGTAAACATTATTCTTTCAGAAGGAGAGAAGAAATCTAGGGTAATTAGAGGTGGGAGTGGGAGGGAGAGGGGGATGGGGAGAGATTGGACAAGGTGCATAAAGAATAAGTACGATTTGTAACAATATATATGCTAGTAATATTGATTTGATCAACATGTTAACATTGAACCCCCAAAATATGTATAATCAACTATGATTCAATAAAAATTAAAAAAAAAAATAGAAGGGCCGGCCCGGTGGCGCACTCAGTAGAGTGCGGTGCTTGGGAGCGCGGCGGCGCTCCCGCCGAGGGTTCAGATCCAATATAGAGACCGGTCCGCTCACTGGTTGAGCGTGGTGCAGGCGCGACACCGAGGGTTGCGATCCCGTTGCTGGTCACGGTACGGGCGCGACACCGAGGGTTGTGATCCCGTTACCGGTCACGAAAAAAGACAAAAAGGAAAAAAAAAATAGAAATGTCATACAAAACCTCTTTTCCTAAGGGACAGTCTCTCATACTCTCTCACATTAACTCAAATCAGAGGTCAGCAAACTATGACCCACAGGACAAATCCAACCTGTCACCTGTTCTTATGCAGTCTGAGAGCTAAGAATGATTTTTACATTTTTATTTATTTATTTTATTTATTTATTTTTTTGTCTTTTTATCTTTTTCCGTGTCCGGCAACGGATCGCAACCCTCAGTGTTGCCCCCGTACCGGACCGGGGACTGGCAACGGGATCGCAACCCTCGGTGCTGCCCCCGCGCCTCGCTCAGCCAGTGAGCGGGAACCGGTCTGTATGTGGGATCCGAACCCTCGGGCGGGAGCGCCGCCGCGCTTCCCAAGCGGCGCACTTATCCAGTGCGCCACCGGGCCGGCCCCTTTACATTTTTAAATGGTTAAAATATACATACATATTTTATCACTTATGAAAACTATATGAAATTCAAACTCCTGTGTCCATAAAGTTTTACTGAAACACATTCATGCCCATTGTTTACATTTTGTCCAAGGTTGCTTTTTTTTAAATAGCTTTATTGAGATGTAATTCACATACCTTAAATTCACCCATTTAAGTGTACAATTCAATGGAATTCACCCATGTAAGTGTACAATTCAATGGTTTTTAGCATATCTGCAGAGTTGTACAACCATCACCATAGTCAATTTTAGAACATTTTCATCACTTCAAAAAGAAACCTCGTATACTTTAGCTTTCACCCCATAGCCCCCACCTGCTTTTCCCAGCCCTAAACAACCACTGATCTACTTTGTCTCTACAGATATTCCTATTCTAGACCTACGTATGAATAGAATCACCTGTGTTCTTGTGTGACTGGCTTCTTTCACTCCGCACAATGTTTTCAAGGTCCATCCATGTTGTAGCATGTATTGGTACTTCATTCCATTTTATTGCCAAATAATATTCCGTAGTATCAATATACCACATTTTGTTTATCCATTCATCAGTGGATCGACAGTTTCCACCTTTTGGTTATTGTGAATAATGCTGCTATGAACATTCCCATACAAGTTTCTCTATAAACATATTTTCATTTCTTTTGATTAGATATCTAAGTGTGGAACTGCTGGGTCATATGGTGTATTAGTCCGTTTTGTGTTGCATAACAGAATACCTGAGACTGGGTGATTTATAAAGAAAAACGAAATTTATTGCTTACAGTTTCTGAGCCTGGGAAGTTGAAAGTCCATCTGGTGGTCGTGACAGCGACCCAGGGGTCTCACATTGCAAGATGGTGGAAGCAGAGAGAGCAAGAGAGAGAGAGAGAGAGACAGACTCTCTTCTTTTAAAGCCCTCAGAACCACGCCCCTGACCACCATATTTAATGCATTCACTACAGCATGGTGCTACAATCCAATCACCTCTTCAAGGCTCCACCTTTCAATTACCATAATAGGATTTCCCACCCTCTTAACAGACACAGTGGGGGCTAAGTTTCTATTACATAAAACTTGGGGAATACAATTCAAGCTTCAAGGACTGGCCCCTGGCTCACTTGGGAGAGTGTGGTGCTGATAACACCAAGGCCACAGGTTCAGATCCCTATGTAGGGATGGCCGTTTGGCTCACTTGGGGGAGTGTGGTGCTGACAACACCAGGTCAAGGGTTAAGATCCCCTTACCATTCATCTTTTTTAAAAAATTTAAAAAATAAAAAAACAATTCAAACTTCAGTGAGTTTTGGGGGGACATAATTCAATCCACTACATATGGTAACTCTGTTTAAGTGAGGAACTGCCAAACTGTTTTTCAAAGTGGCTGCATCATTTTACATTAATGTAATTACAATAATTACACCAGCAGTGTATTAGGGTTCCAATTTCTCCACATTCTTGCCAACATTACATGAATTTTTAATTCTGGTCATCCTAGTGGTTGGCTCTCTTTGTGGTAACATGGTATCTTACTATGTTTTTTATTTGCATATACCTGATGACTGGTGATGTTGAGTATCTTTTCATGTATTTATTGGCTATTTGTATATTTTCCTTGAAGAAATGTCTATTCAGATCTTTTGCCTGTTTTTATTTATTTTATTTGTTGCCCATCTTTAAATTGGGTTATTTGCCTTTTTATTACTGAGTTATAAGAATTCTTTATGTTTTAGATATAAGTCCCTTATCAGATACACGATTTACTAATTTTTTTTCTTTTCACTTACTTGAAGGTATCCTTTGAAGCACAAAAATTTTTAATTTTCGTTGTCTAGTTTATCTATTTTTTGTTTTGTTGCTCATGTCTTTTGTGTCATATCTAAGAATCCCATGCCAAATGCAAAGACATGAAGATTTATCCCTATGTTTTCTTCTAAGAGTTTTATAATTTTAGCTCTTATATTTAGGTCTTTGATCATTTTGAGTTAGTTTTCATATATAGTGTCAGAAACAGGTTTAATTTCATTCTTTTGCATGTGTCTATCAAGTTGTCTCAGCACCATTTTTTGAAAAGACTATTCTTAGTCCCCTAAATGGTCTTGGCACCCTTGTCAAGAATCAGTTGACCATAGATGTAAGGGTTTATTTCTGGACTTTCAATTCTATTCCACTGATCTTTATGTCTGTTTTTATGTTAGTACCATACTGTCTTAATTATAGCTGTTTTGTAGCAAGTGTTGAAAGCAGGAAGTACAAGTCATCCTGCTTTGTTCTTTTTCAAGATTGTTTTAGCTATTCTGGGTCCCTTGCAATTTCATATGAATTTTATTTTTTTATTTTATTTTATTATTATTATTTTTTAAAAAGATGACCGGTAAGGGGATCTTAACCCTTGACTTGGTGTTGTCAGCACCACGCTCAGCCAGTGAGCGAACCGGCCATCCCTATGTGGGACCCGAACTCGGGGCCTTGGTGTTATCAGCACCACACTCTACCGAGTGAGCCACGGGCCGGCCCTTTCATATGAATTTTAGAATCACCTTGTCAATTTCCACAAAGAAGTAAGCTGGGATTCTGACAAGAATTGGGTTGAACATGTAGAACAATTTTCAGAATATTGCCAACTTAACAATGTTAATTTAATTCTTATGGTATGAACAAAGACTGTTCTTCCATTTATTTAAATGATCCTTAGTTTCTTTTAGAAATGTTTTAGTTTTCAGAGTGCAAGCTTTGCACTTCTTTTGTTAAATTTGTTTCTAAATATTTTATACTTTTTGATGTTATTGTAAATGGAATCTTAATTTCATTTTCAGATTGTTTATTGCAAGTGTACAAAATTACAATTGAGCTGGCTGGTTGGCTCAGTTGGTTGAAGTGTGGTATTATAACACCAAGTCAAAGATCTGGATCCCCTTACCGGCCAGAGAAAAAAAAGACAAAAAAAACCCACCAATTGATTTTTGTATATTGATGTTGTATCCTGCAACTTTGCTGAACTCATTTATTAGTTCTAATAGTTCTTTAGTGGATTCCTCAGAGTCTACATACAGGATCATGTTACCTGCAAACAGAGATAGTTTTACTTCTTCCTTTCCAGTACTGATACTTTTTATTGTATTTTCTTGCCTAAGTGTCCTGGCTCAAACTTCCATTATAATGTTGAATAGGAGTGGTAAGAGTGGACATCCTTGTCTTTGTTCCTGATGTTAGGAGTAAACACACATTCTTTCATCATTAAGTGTGATGTTAGCTGTGGGTTTCTTATAGCTGCTGTGTATCAAGTTGAGAAAGTTCCCTTCTATTCCTAATTTGTTCAGTTTTTTTTTTATTATTAAAACAACTGGATTTTGTCGAATGCTTTTTCTGTGTCTATTGAGATGATCATATGATTTTTGTTTTTTATTCTATTGATATGATGCATTACATTATTTACATTAACCAATTTTCTGAAGTTAAACCAACCTTGCATTCCTTGAGAAAAACCCACTTCTATATGGTGTATAATTTTTATTTTATTTATTTATTTATTTATTTATTTTTTGGTGGCTGGCCATACAGGGTTATAACACCATGCTCTAGCCAACTAAGCCAACCAGCTAGCCTTTTTTTATATGTTGCTAGATTTGGTTTTCTAGTATTTTTGTTGAGGATTTTTGCTTCTATATTCATAAAAGATATTGGTCTATAGTTTCCTTTTCTTGGGATGTCTTTGTCTGAGTTTTTCTTTTCTTCCCTTCCCCCTCCCCACTTTTTTTTTTGGTGGCTAGAGAGTACAGGGATCAAACCCTGGACTTTGGTATTATCAGCACCATACTCTAACAGAGCTAACCAGCCAGCCCTTTGTCTGGTTTTGATATCAGGGTAATGCCAGTCTCATAAATTAATTGGGAAGTGTTCCCTCCTCTTCTATTTTTTTGGAAGAGTTTGTGAAGAATTGTATTAATTCTTCTTGAAATGTTTGGTAGGATGCAGTGGTGGAAGCCATCAGGGCCTCTAATGGAGAGAGCCTGGGCTTTTCTTTGTAAGTAGTTTTTTTTTTTTTTTTTTTTTTTTTTTACTATTACTAATTTAAGGTCTTCACTTATTATAGGTTTATTCAGATGGTCTCTCTTCTTGAGTCAATTTTAGTAGTTTATGTCTTTCTAGGAATTTGTCCATTTTATTTATCTAATTATTTGGCATTCAACTTCCCATTTTACTTTTTTGTTTTATGTCTTTTCTTGTTCCTCTATTACTCCTTTACTACTTCTCTTACTTTGAGCATTTTCTTTTTTTTTTTTTTTTTTCCGTGTCCGGCAACAGATCACAACCCTCAGTGTTGCCCCCGTACCGGACCGGGACCGGCAACGGGATCGCAACCCTCGGTGTTGCCCCCGCACCTCGCTCAGCCAGTGAGCGGGAACCGGTCTGTATGTGGGATCCGAACCCTCGGCGGGAGCGCTGCCACGCTTCCCAAGCGGCGCACTAGCGCAGTGCGCCACCGGGCCGGCCCACTTTGAGCATTTTCTAATAAAGCATTTAAATTTCTTTAATGATTATTTCATGATTTTAGTTGTTGTATTTTTTTTTAGTTATTGCTCTAGGGTTTACCATATAATCCTGACTTATCAGAAGCTGCTTCAGATTTATACTAGCTTAATTCCAGGGTTATATAGAAACATAACTATACGTAGCTCCTTTCCCCCACTTTTTATGGTTATTATTGTTATACACATTACATCTATTAAACTTACATACCAACAATACATTGTTATAGTTATGATTTTACCATCTGTAGTCATTTCCTTGGCCCATTACAGCTTTACTTACACCCACCTACTTTGTGCTGTTATTGGCAAATATATTATACATATGAGGGTACTTCAAAAAGTTCATGGAAAAACAGAATTAAGAGATAATACAAATCTTTTCATGAACTTTTTGAAGAACCCTCATATATTACATGTCTATCTTATAACCCCACAGTACATTATCTACATTTTTTTTTTTTTTTTTGTCCTTTTTGAGACCGGCCACACTGCGCTCAGCCAGTGAGCGCTGTGAGCATACCGGTCATCCCTATATAGGATCTGAGCCCGCGGCGGGAGCGCTGCTGCGCTCCCAGCGCTGCACTCTCCCGAGTGCGCCACGGGCTCGGCCCATCTACATATTATTTTATATAATTGTTTCTTAAATCAGTGAAGGAGAAAATATGCCATATATCCTCTTCTATAATTACATAATTATATTTACCAGTGTTCTTTGTTGTTTTG
The DNA here is from genome assembly GCF_000696425.1 of Galeopterus variegatus. Classification (NCBI taxonomy): domain Eukaryota; kingdom Metazoa; phylum Chordata; class Mammalia; order Dermoptera; family Cynocephalidae; genus Galeopterus; species Galeopterus variegatus. The sequence continues at coordinate 441,300 of NW_007727315.1, forward strand.
TCTGCATTTGAATTATAGTCTGGTGTCACTTGATTTCAGCCTGAAGAATTTCCTTTAGTATTTCTTGTAAAGTGGTCTTCAAGCAATAAATTCTCTCTGTTTCTGTTTATGTGGGAAAGTCTTCATTTCACCATCATTTTAAAATGTCTACTTTATCTATATCCAGCTTTGCTAGACATAGGATTTTTAGTTGACAGAATTTTTTCTTTGAGCACTTTGAATATGTTATCCCACTGCCTCTGGCCTCCACGGTTTCTGTCAAATCAGCTGTTAATCTTATTGGGTCTCTCTTGTAAGTGATTAATCATTTTTCTCTTCAAGCTTTCAAGATTTTCTTCTTGTCTTTGACTTTCAGCATTTTATTATGATGTGCATCTCTTTACTATTTTTGTGTATCTCTCTGTATTTATCCTACTTGGAGTTCATCGAGCTCTCTGAATATATAGGTTAATGTTTTTCAGTAAATTTGGGAAGTTTCATCCCTTATTTTTTCAAATACTGTTTCTGTTCCTTTTACTTTCCTCTCGTTCTGTTTCTGTTCCATTATTCACATGTTGGTGTGCTTAACGATCTCCCACATTCCTCTGAGGCTCTGTTCATTTTTCTTCATTCTTTTTTTCTTCTCTATTCAGCTTGCATAATCTCTATTAATTTTCCACTTCACTAATTCTTTCTTCTGCTACTTCAATCTACTATTGAGTCCCTGTTAGTAGACAACTTTTTTACTTCAGAATTTTTGACTCCAGAATTTTCATTTGGTTCCTTTTTTAAAAATTCCTATCTACCAATATTTTATTTTATTTTTATTTTTATTTATTTATTTATTTATTTTTAAAGATGACCGGTAAGGGGATCTTAACCCTTGACTTGGTGTTGTCAGCACCACGCCCAGCCAGTGAGCGAACCAGCCATCCCTATATGGGATCCGAACCCGGGGCCTTGGTGTTATCAGCACTGCACTCTCCCGAGTGAGCCACCGGGCCGGCCCTCTACCAATATTTTATATTCAATGCAAGAATGTAATCATTCCTTCACTTACTTTTTTGTCATCATGCTTTCCATTAGTTCTGTGAACATATTCATAATGACTAGTTTGAAGCTTTTTTCATTAAATCTGACCTCTGGCTGCCCTCATAGGCAATTTCTGTTGCCAGCTTTTTTCCACTGTATGGGTCATACTTTCCTGTTCCTTTGAATGTAATTTTTTGTTGGAAACTGGACATTTTAGATTATATATTGTAGCAACTCTGGGGACTAGTCCCCCCCCTCCAGGGCTATTGTTATTTATTTATCTGTTTGTTTAGTGACTGGCTGGATTATTTTAGTGAAATCTATTTCCTCCCCACAGTGTTAAAGCCTATGATATTGCTCCTCAGGAAGGTGCAGCTTCAGGTATGTGCACAGTCACCCTGGATGACAGTGCTTTTGGTAGAGCTCTCTTCATTTTCCTTGACCACACCCAGCTGTTGAACTCCACTAATTACAGCTTATTTTTCTATTATTTTCAACAATGCCCTGAGGCCTAACTTGTTCTACAAACTAATCCAATCAAATTATGGCTGTTTTGAGAGAACCATTCCTAAGGTCAATGTTTGATATTTGTTCTAACCCCAGGAGGGCTCCTTGCATTCTTATTCCCCCATTATTTCCAGCAGGCTGTATCTTCTTTTTTTTTAAAGATGACTGGTAAGGGGATCTTACCCCTTGACTTGGTGTTGTCAGCACCATGCTCTCCCAAGTGAGCTAACCGGACATCCCTACATGGGATTCAAACCTGTGGCCTTTTTTTTTTTTTTTAAAAGATGACCGGTAAGGGGATCTCAACCCTTGGCTTGGTGTTGTCAGCACCATGCTCTCCCAAGTGAGCTAACCGGACATCCCTACATGGGATTCAAACCTGTGGCCTTTTTTTTTTTTTTTAAAAGATGACCGGTAAGGGGATCTCAACCCTTGGCTTGGTGTTGTCAGCACCATGCTCTCCCAAGTGAGCTAACCGGACATCCCTACATGGGATTCAAACCTGTGGCCTTTTTTTTTTTTTTTAAAAGATGACCGGTAAGGGGATCTCAACCCTTGGCTTGGTGTTGTCAGCACCATGCTCTCCCAAGTGAGCTAACCGGACATCCCTACATGGGATTCAAACCTGTGGCCTTTTTTTTTTTTTTTAAAAGATGACCGGTAAGGGGATCTCAACCCTTGGCTTGGTGTTGTCAGCACCACGCTCAGCCAGTGAGCAAACCGGCCATCCCTATATAGGATCTGAACCCGCGGCCTTGGTGTTATCAGCACCGCACTCTACCGAGTGAGCCACGGGCCGGCCCTGGGCTGTATCTTCATCAAATCTCCCAATTTGCCTCTCACCAAAACCTCCACAGTTCTCAAGAGTGCCCTTAGGCATGAATTTCTCCACCCTGTGTTGTAAATGAAGTCAATTCCTTTGGGAAGAGATTAGGAGATATCTGTTTTAAGGCCTGTTTCTCCCCTTAGGCAAAGTCTCTGAGCCAGGACTCTGGAGCTGGGGAAGGGGATCTTAGCAATCTTATGAGTGATATCCGGCTCCAGAAACTGAGCCTTGGTGGTAGGGGTTAGGAGAGACACACTAGCCTGAGGTCTTAGCTTGCCTCTCTGGCTGTGGAACCACCATCTCACAAGCCCAAGCTGGGGCAAAAGCAATTGGGATCCCAGTAATCACAGTATGTCCCACCCAAGGTACAACCCTATTCCACAATTAGGGACTGGGTGGAAGAAGGGAGCCTCATCTTTCAACTGCACTCACTTGGGACTCAGCCTCAACAACAAGTAGTTCTAGGCAGGATGAGAAATGCTGTAGTCCTGCTCCTCCTGTGAACAAAGCCCTCTGACTGGGAGCTGGGGGAGAAGGAGCCCTGTGCTGTGGTTTTAACAGTCTGGAGTGGAATCTCCACTTCACTAAGCTAGGAGTGAGGAAGGAGAGAGTGGTTTTGGTTCAAATACCCCAGCCTCTTCCCTTTCTTACCAAATTTTCATAGATTTTCTTGCATACATGTTTCTTCACTTGTTGTTTGCCCTTAGGTCCACTTCCAGAGGATTTAAATAGTGTTTTAAAAAATAATTTTCACCAGTTTTACAGGGGACTGAGTCAGTGGAGCTCTGCTGTTTTGCTGGAAGTCAATCCTGTGTAAGGCTGTTTTTGTGTTACAATGGTAGAGCTGAACAATTGAGTAGTTCCAAAAAGGGACCCTATAGCCTACAAAGCTGAAAATATTTATTACATGGCCCTGTACAGAAAAAGTATGCCAAAAGCTGACTTGGGTTACTACTGCCAATGCTGTTGATCCACAAACCACACTTTCAATAACAAGAACTTAAAATACTTGAGAAGCAGTACTACACTGGTTAAGAGCTTGGTTCAAAACCTCACTTCACCACTTACTAGATAAATGGTTTGAGGTACCTATCTCATTGGGCTATTATCGTGCAGATTAAATGTGCAAGTGTGCGTCACTTCGAAAGTATCAACAAATGACAGCTTTTATCATCATGCTAGAAACCGTATGGAAAGGAAATATAAGACACCATCTCCTTTCTCAAAGAGCTTTAAGAGTTTTTTCCAGAATCTGTAAGCTTTGGAGGAGGAAAACAAGTATAGGCTTTCCAATAAACAAGATGAAACTTTTAATACTGGCCACATAACAGTATTACCTAATAAAATTTAAACAAAAAACTCCCTAGAGTTTCAGCTTATGCCTAGCTTAAGCCTGACAGTGAAAACCAGAATTCGCTACTACTGAAGCTTCCAGCCTCTTCCAACAACAATGAATGAAAACAAACCTCAGGAAGTGTTCAACCCAAAAGCCCTACGAAAAATAGCAATTTTCTTTAACATGAGGACTTGGGCCTAGATGTTCGCTTCCGGTTCTGACCGTCTGTATCCGTGCCCAGAAGATGATATAAAAAGGATCCCTCAAGCTTCCACCTCGACTGTCACCGCGGCGAGGGAAGCGCGCCCGGGCCCCGGGCCCTGCGAGCAGGGGAGACGCCGAGCTCCCTCTCGCCGCAGCCCGTCGGGGCTGCCGGCCAGTTACCTCGCAGTTGAACTCCATCTCGGCGTCCATGGTGACGATCCGCACGGTGAACGTCTTGGGTTGCTTCCTTTTGAGCGAGCTGAAGCTCATGCGGGAAGCGATGGCCCCAGCCATGGTGCGGGGCTCAGGCTCGGGACCTTCACGTCCCGAAGCCTGTGCTCTGGGCCTGTTAGCCCCCCTGGAGGAGCCGCACAGGCCTCAGGGCCACCATGGTGGCCGGCCAGCCGGCCTGGGAGCGGTGTGGGCGGCGAGGGTCCCCAGCGGCCAGCATGGACCGCGAGGACCCTGCCCCGGCAGAGGAAAGGGGAGTTGGGGGGCGGGCCCTGACGGCTGCAGGGAAGGGACGAGAGCCGGGATCGACGGGGCGGGCGCGGCCCAGCGCTCCGGGACTCAGGCCGGAGACGTCGGGGACGCTCCGAGACAAGAATCCTAGACGGCGGCTGCCCAGACCCGGCGCGCCT
>NW_007727315.1:445880-446853 GCF_000696425.1 Galeopterus variegatus
TCTGTCACCGTCCTCGCTCCGCGCGCCCGCGGGAAGCTTCCCCTCCCGGCAAACCCCGGCCGGCTCCCCTCCCCGCCCTCAGGCCTCCCAGACCACTAAACACAGCGCAACGTAGGTCGACGGCTGCCTCCCATGACGCCGCGGTTGGCTGAGAATTCCAAGGGAGGCGGGACTTTCCCGCTACGTCCCGCCTCCTTTAGGGCGACTTCACCAATTGGAATTTCCGCTCTAACAGGAGGCGTGGGCCTGGGCTCGGTGTTCAGTGGCTATAGGGGCAGTCACTCCGAATGTTTTTGTTCGTAGAGTACGCCTACTCTAGCAAGACTGGTTGAGGCTGCGGAGTCCGGTGTGCTTTTCCTGGGAAACCAAATGGAGGCTGGTCCTGGGGCGCGGGAGTCGGTTCCCTCCCTTAGTTCAGTGAGGGACTGCCCTTCGGACCAAGTGCGCGCCGAGCGTGGCGCCCCAGGGGACCGCGTTTCGGACACCCGGCAGATACTGCTGTTTGGCACTTAATCAATGACGTATACTGACCTCTGTGTTTCTCAGAATTTTAAAACACTTGTGGAGTACTATTAGAATGCCGGCACTTTCCCGCCAGATGCTTCTGCTTCTCTTTAAGGAGAAATGTTACCAAAGAGAGGGTAATGATTGTACTTACCTCATGGGGTTGTTGAGGAATTTAAGTGCGTTTAATTTCATATACAGCTTTGGAATGGTGGCTGGCACATACTAGCTTAAATCCTATGAAATTGCTATACCTGTAGATAAAAAGGGGTAGGAGGTCCGGCTGGTTAGCTCAGGTGGTTAGATCGCGGTGTCATAACACCAAGCAAGGTTTCGGATCCCCATATCGGCCAGCCGCGAATAAAGGGGGAAAAAATGGGAAAATGGAAGCATTTTCATTTTGTACTCTGTATGATATACATTTTGAACCATATAGATGTGTTTTTTTGTTGTTGTTGTTGTTGTTGTT
>NW_007727315.1:447518-470269 GCF_000696425.1 Galeopterus variegatus
GTGGGATCCGAACCCGGGGCCTTGGTGTTATCAGCACCGCACTCTCCCGAGTGAGCCACGGGCCGGCCCGATGTGTTTGTTTTTTTTTTAATGTCATCAAAAAATTATAATGATGGTGTGGGAACTATACCATTTGGTATTTAAGAAATTAATAAATTCTAGGGCTGGCCGCTTAGCTCATTTGGGAGATGTAGCGCTGGTAACACCAAAGTCAGAGGTTTTGGCCTTCCCAGCCAAAAAAAAAAAAAATGCATTTCTCAATAGGGCCTCCATACCCAAGAAATTAATAAATTCTATTTTTAAATAGTTGAGTGTCAAATAGAGACAATTTCATGTATTTGAACTGAACAATAAGCACTCCATAAGTGTAAGCTATTAGCATCATCCCCACTCTGCAGATGAAGAAACTGAGAGGCTCAATGTGGTAGAGCCACTTGCTAATTACCACCCAGATAGTGAGAGGCAAAGCTAGGACTGGAACCCATGTGTAAGCCACCCAGAGCCTGTGGGCATTACCACTATACTACCCTGTTTACCTGGTTGTGGCTTCCAAATTCTCCCTATTGCAGCCTCAAGAAATGTGAACTACAGTTCTGGAGCACTCAGCAGACACTGTTGCTATAACTATACTAATAGAATAAATCTAGCTCTTCTGCACAGACCCCTGCGGTGCCAGAAATCACCAACCAGGCCTTAGGAATCATTTGCTGGCACACCCAGTGAGGCTGCTCTAGGGGAACTTTATGTCCGGCATACTGCTAGCAAATTCTCCCCACCAAACTAATTCCACCAAACTGATAGTTCAGGGCAGTATGGGCTTGCGTGGGACTGTGTTCATTTTCAGTGCTTTGAGTTCTTCCCTGCAGGTGAGAGGACAAGGCTGGATTCTCCTCTGGGCTCCCCACAGGGATAACAAATCAGGCCTTTAACCCAGGGCCAAGGCTGCTGACAGAAAATAAGTCACTTTGGGAACCCACTGAGGAGTAGCAAAAGGACAATTAGACAGCAGGAGCTAAAAAATAACATTGATAACGAGTAATGGCTCATTTTTATTGAAGACTTACTAGGGGGTAGGCACTGGGCTAATTGGCCAAACACGCCAAATTTTACATTCCTGGGAGGACATCCAGTAGATATATGAGTCTGGATCTCAGAAGGGAGGTCATAGCCAGGAATAAAAATAGATATCATGGAATATTATGCTGCTATTTAAAGTGCCATTCACAAAGAATGAGTAAACACAGATGATAATAGTACCTACCAGATAATGGTTTGGAGAGGAATAATTCAGGTAGAGCTGTGTGGTGGCCCACAGACACCAGTTAATAAATATGTGTTGAATGGATAAGTGAAGGACATGAGGAAATGCTTATGGTCTCAACGATATTAATAGCTACCAATATTGATTGCTTATACAAGGCACTTGGCAAAGTGCTTTGCATGCTTTATTTCTTTGATCTTTTCTAAAACCCTATTTAGTAGGTAATATATCATCAGTTTATACATGAAGAAACTGGATAAGGCTGAAATGAGGTAGTTTACCCAAGATCATAATTGGTAGAGCTGATATTTGCATGTAGAACTGGTTTAATCCATATCTCACCTGATTTACGTTTTGTTCCTCCATTCTTCCAGAAGATCTGTGGGTCTCAGAGGGTGGTCCCTGCCCTACAAGGGACATTTGGCAGTATTTGGAGACTTTTTTGGTTGTTGCATGTAGGGGGTGCTCCTGGCCTCTATAAGTAAAGGCTGACGATGCCGTTAAACATTCTACAATGTACAGGACAACCCCCTACAACAAAAGAATTATCCAGGTCAAAGTGTCAGTATTGCCAAGATAAAGAAACCCTGCTCTAGAGCAATGGTTCTTTCATCTTTTTTAGTCAAAAACGCTTCAATGAGAATCTGATGAAACCAGTGGACCCTCTCCTCAAAGGAATGCACACATGCACAAAATTTTGCATATGATCTTAGAAGGTTCATGGAAAGACCTATCCAAAGTACATATATGAACCTCAGATTAAACCAACTTGTCCTAGATGCTATAGGTGAATTCTACATTGTGGCCCCTCTGCCAAAAACTGGACCCCTTCATTTTTGGCCATTTGCAGAATTACTTTCACTACACATTGGCATGAAGCCAGTGAACTGCACTGAGGATAAGAAACAGCCCTGAGGAACTCTGGCGGTCTTTACAGTAGAGATTTAGCTGACAAAGATTCGCATAGCATCCTTTCTATGACAACCCATGGAAGCAATATCTCATGCTCCAGCACCTCTATTTATTATGGGCGACCGATCCACTTTTTTAAAAAGAATAACTTTTATTGCGTTTTTCCTTATTTTACAAGTAATCCATATGCATTATAAAAAAGAAAATGAAGGACCAGGTCATGGTTCACTTGGGAGAGTGTGGTGCTGATAACACCAAGGCCATGGGTTCAGATCCCCTTACTGGTCATCTTTAAAAAAAAAAAGAAAGAAAACAAAAGCTACAGATAAGCAGTGTGGTAGGCGTAATTCTAAAATGACCCCAAATGATCCACAGCCTTGTATAATCCACCCCCTTGAGTGTGGGCAAGACCTATGGATATGATAGGATATCACTGCTGTGATTCTGTTACTTTATATGCCAAAACGGGTTTTTTCAGAGGTAATGCCCAATCTGCTGGATTAATTAGTGGGAAGATTATCCTGGGTGGGATTGACCTAATCAGGTGAACTTTTTTTATGGCTGGCCAGTTAGGGGATCCAAACCCTTGACCGTGTTGTTATAATCCAGTACTCTAACCAACTACGTAACCAGCCAGCCCTGAACAGGTGAAAATTTTTTTGAAACATAATTGATTATACATATTTGTGGAGTACAGAGTTGAATATCAATACCTGTGTACAATATGTGGTGATCAAATCAGGATGATTAGTATATTTATTGTGAGAAGTGCCCTCACCTGTCCAATGCCAAAGGATGGACACAGGAGGTGCAGCGAAGCAAGACTTTAATTACAGCCTTATAAGGTTCAGGTGTCTGAAGGTGCAGGCACATGGAAAAGGGCTGTAGCAAGCAATTTATTCCCTAGTATGCAAGTCCCTACCCCAATTTCCTTATTGGCTGAGTATTACTGGGTGCACAATCTTCCTGAATGATGGCTAAAATTTATTCCCCCCTTTCAAGGAATTCCTTTGGGGGCTTGGGACAAGCCTGTGAAAAAGGCCCGCTTAAGCCCTGCGAAGGGAGAAACACCAGGGAATGAAGAAAATAATGGGGGTTAGTAACTAATTACCACCTCAAGGAGAGCTCTGTCTGTTCAGAGACCCTGGGAATGGGCTGGACCAGTCAAACAACTTTTGGACTGGGCCTGAATCGGTTAAAACACCCTCAGATAAGTCATTTCTGATAAATGAATCACTTAGATTATTTTCTTACAAATTCCCTCCTACTTTTCTAAGAACTACTGATTCCATTTTCATTGTATTTCTGGTTCTCTTCAAATTGTCTTAGCATTTGTTGGCTTTCCTCACCATAGTCTGGGTTAGCTCCCATCAGCGTGAGGTTATTTTGTGCATAGGTCATGGGCATTTATTTATTAATTGTGGCTTCTATAAGCCTTTGTGTCAAGCCTCTGCCACATGGAGTAATGCAGCACCCTATTGCTGTTAAAACTCCAGCTACAATTATAAGGGAATTTAGGACCGAGGCTACCATCCCCTTCCATTTCCCAAACCATCCTTCTAACCAACCAATGGATCATTAATGCCTGCATTTTTAGCCAACTCATTTGCCAATGCTGTAAGTCCTTGTAATTCTTTAATAATGGTCCCATCTGTGGCAGTATTATTTGGAGTAAAGGTGCAGCATTTCCCTCCCAGCATGACAAACTCCCCCGTGGGACTTCTATTGAATCTATGTATATATTTGAGTCAACTGACCCCTCTAATGCTCTCCGCTTTCAGGATGGACACTATTATTTTCAGCTGTGGGATGAAATGCTAAGGTGAATGGAATTGCCAATTGGACTAAAGCACAAGTTCCAGTCCATTTGGGTGTCAACAGACCACGTAGGTTTTTCCTTCCACAGTACCACCAAACATCTCTTGAGGGATGTGGAGTTTGAAATAGTTGTAACTTGGGCCGGCCCGTGGCTCACTCGGGAGAGTGCGGTGCTGATAACACCAAGGCCACTGGTTTGGATCCCATATAGGGATGGCCGGTTCGCTCGCTGGCTGAGCGTGGTGCTGACAGCACCAAGTCAAGGGTTAAGATCCCCTTACCGGTCATCTTTAAAAAAAAAAAAAAGATAAAAAAAAAAAAGAAAAGAAAAGAAATAGTTGTAACTTGACTCACCAGAGATATTTAGGATGCAGGTATGAGTAAATAGATCTCCTACAGGTTTATTGAATTTTCCCCACTGCCTGGAGAGGCAAGAGGAGTGATTCATCGCCTCTATGGAGGAAGGGATCATCCTTGGATCTGACCTTTGTAGTAGAGGGAAAAGCAACGACAGGCTTCTGCAAGTTTCATTTCGCCATGCGTCCTTGTCTTGGTATAGAGCCACCATACAGTGCATTCCCATTGGGTCTGTATCCCAACCAAGAGGAAATGGAATTACCTGCACCTGTGGCCATCCTGCAGCCCATGTGTAGCAATTGCTCTTGTTTAATGCATGCACAGAAAAGTTAACCCATTCTACCCAGGCATTTATATCCCCATATCCTGTTTCAATCTCCAGAGTCTATCGCTGATTTTCTAAATTACCACAGGAGAGGACCTGACATTGCTTCAAATTGGATGGTTTGAGGCATCTAAGTCTTTGTTATGTTGATAATTAATTTAGGCAGTTGCCTTGGATAGTAATTATCTCCTATATGAATCACCTGGAAAGACTGCTGCAAGCTTACCCCTGTCAAAATCCATCAGGTTTGGACCCAACCCATAATTTAAGGGACGTTTCTTAAAGTTACCCTTAAAGATTCTCCCAGTGGCCCACACATTTCCCACAGATCTTTAGGGGTTTTTTGTTTCTTTTTGTGTGTGTGTGACGTCTCTAGTCCCTTGACCCTGGTATAGTGAGTCCACCCCTTTTTTAGCAGTTCACACAGCAGTCTCAGTAGTGAGCAGCACCTTTTAAGGACCTTCCCAGCTCAGCTGAAGTTTGTCCTCCTCTTAGGTCTTAGTCAACACCAGGTCACCAGGATGGAAATGATGGACAGTGAATTCAAGAGACAGACTGAACAAGAAGCCCTTTTAACCTGAGGGAAGACATAGTAGAGGATATGGCCAATATATAATTTTTAAGAAATTGATCTTTGTTTTGTTTTTTTTTCTTTTTATCTTTTTTACTGACTGGTAACGGGATCGCAACCCTTGGTGTCGCGCCCGCACCAGGGACCGGCAACGGGATCGCAACCCTCGGTGTTGTGCCCGCACCGCGCTCAACCAGTGAGCAGGAACTGGTCTCCACATGGGATCTGAACCCTCGGCGGGAGCGCCGCCGCACTCCGAGGCAGCGCACTCTTCAGTGCGCCACCGGGCCGGCCCTAAGAAATTGATCTTTGAAGGGCTGACCCATGGCTCACTTGGGAGAGTGTGGTGCTGATAACACCAAGGCCATGGGTTCCGATTCCTATATAGGGATGGCCGGTTAGCTCACGTGGGAGAGCATGGTGCAGACAACACCAAGTCAAAGGGTTAAGATCCAGGGCCAGCCCGTGGCTCACTCGGTAGAGTGCAGTGCTAATAACACCAAGGCCACGGGTTCAGATCCTATATAGGGATGGCCAGTTTGCTCACTGGCTGAGCGTGGTGCTGACAACACCAAGTCAAGGGTTGAGACCGCTGAGCGTGGTGCTGACAACACCAAGTCAAGGGTTGAGACCCCCTTACCGGTCATCTTTTTAAAAAAAAAAAAAGGGTTAAGATCCCCTTACCAGGGCTGGCCAGTGGCTCACTTGGGAGAGTGTGGTGCTGACAACACCAAGGCCATGGGTTCAGATCCCATGTAGGGATGGCCGATTAGCTCACTGGGTGAGCATGGTGCTGACAACACCAAGTCAAAGGTTAAGATCTGCTGACAGGTCATCTTTTAAAAAGAAAAAAATGTGGCCGGCCCGGTGGCGCACTGCTACGGCGCACTGCTACAGTGCACCGCTTGGGAGCGTGGCGGAGCTCCCGCCGAGGGTTCGGATCCCACATGTAGACCGGTTCCCGCTCACTGGCTGAGCGAGGTGCGGGACAACACCGAGGGTTGCGATCCCGTTGCTGATCCCGGTCCGGTGCGGGTGCGACACTGAGGGTTGCGATCCGTTGCCGGTCACGAAAAAAGACAAAAAGAAAAAAATGTTGCCTCTTCTTCCTTAGGTTCCACCCTTAAGTTTATCAAGGGCTCCTGGTGGGACCTTACCAAAGGGAACCACTGACCCCCCTGAAAGAAAGTGAGCCAAGATGCTGGGTACCGTTCAAGCTTTATTTTTTATTTTATTTTATTTTTTTTAGGATCCAAACCTGTAGCATTGGTGTTATCAGCACCGCACTCTCCTGAGTGAGCCACAGGCCAGCCCTGTTTCAAACTTTATTAAAGAAAGAAATCTGCCAGGCTGTACTCAAAATGGAGGACAGCCCACGGCTGCCCTGAAAATGAGGGACAGCACCAGGTGTGGGGGTGGTAGAGCTTATACTGGTATGTTGGTGCCAAGAGCTGAGTGATGTAATTCCAGGGTGGGGATTGAGCTAGGTTATGGGAATGGAGAGTTCTGTGCATGCAGAAATGCCAAAACGATGAGGCTTCTTGTAAGAGAGAATGGGGGAGGAGAGGGGAGGAGGTGGACGGCACCATTTTGTACTTGGGCTTGTCTAAGATGGCACTGGTTATGTTGCAGATCTATTACCCACTAATCCTCATCAAAAGTCATGAGGAGTATCAACTTTTCTTCCTTTTCCCATTTGAGGCAATCTCTTTTAAAATGACCAGGTTTCCCACATTTGTAGCACCTGTTGCTAGCTTGAGGTTTTTCCCCATGAGGGCCCCTTTGGTATCTTGACTGGAATCTAGGGTTCTTTCATCCCCAATGAGGAGGATTTGATTCCATATTCTTTCTAACTACTTTTTCTACTGTGGACATCATGATCTTTGCTTTTTGTTTCTGTTTCTCATCTTCCTTCCTCACACACACCTTTTGGGCCTCTGTGAGTATTCCTGATGGAGTTTGGATGTGTTGTCCCCTCCAAAACTCGTGTGGAAATTTGATCTCCAATGTGGCAGTGTTGGAAACTGAGTGAGTCATGGGGGCAGATCCCTCATGATTGGATTAATGCTCTCCCTGGGGGTGGGGGGATTAATGAGTGAGTTCTCGCTCTATTAGTTCCTGTGAGAGCTCATTGCTTAAAAAGACCCTGGCACCTTCTCTCTCTCTCTTGCTTCATCTCACCATGTAATCTGCTTGTACCTGCTGGCTGCCTGCCACTTTCCGCCATGAGTAGAAGCAGACTGAGGTGCATGCCAGGTGCAGCTGTCCCAGAATCGTAAGCCAAATAAACCTCTCTTCTTTATAAATTACCCAGTCTCAGGTATTTCTGTTATAGCAACACAAAACGGACTAAAACAGTTCCTCAGTTTTTTCATTCCAACCATCTAATTTCTGTAACTTTTTAGAAATATCAGGCCAGCTTTTACTTACAAAATTAACTCAAGAGACCATGTCCTATTGGGTCTTCCAGGTCTAACCCAGAGTATTTCCTCATTTGGTCTCTGAGCTGCTGCAAAAAGGCAGAGGAAGTTTCCTTTTTGTCTTGTTGAATATCAGAGGCCGTGGAAACATTTTGTGACCCTGGGATGGATTCTTTAATTCCTTTGACGATTAACTCTCTGAGGTCTTGCATTTGGGCCCTATCTCTAAGATCATTATTATCCTGTTTGGGATCCAAATTTGGGAACTTTTGTTCCACCCACAGGACCCCCTGTCCAGGAGGGTGTTGTCTCTCCTAGATGGACAGAGCCCCTTTTGCTTCCGCAAGGGTACAATTCTCCACCCTGGTCTCATAGCTTCCACATCAGCACAAAACCCCTCCCTGGTTACATCAGCCTTCCCTATAGCCCATATAAGCTCTCCCACCTGAAAGCCTGGGGCTGCTCTCCACCTTGAGGGCAGCCCCAGCTGCTGCCCTCCATTCTGAGTGCAGCCTGGCAGATTCTTTTCCTTTAATAAAACTTGATTGGTGCCTGGCATTTCAGCTCACTTTCTTTCACTATGGTGCCAAAACCCAGGAAGGGTCCTGGCCAAGACCTTCAGACAATCCCCTCTCTTGGGTTGATTGCCCCCCAGCCGTCCTTCCCAGACCTGCCAAACCAGGAACCTCCAGGACTCTCTCCTCTTGCCACTCCAAGACCAACACATCCCACGTTGGCCTCAATTCAGGGTGAGTCAGTGGGTCTGTCCTATTTCTATGTGTTCCCCAACTACTTTCTATGACTACTATCTACTTCCCGAAGACCAGGTACGTGGCTGAGGGAACCCCCCTCATGCCCCCCAGCTATTGGAGGATGCTCTAGCCTGTCGGTGGCTCCTCTCTTGAAAAGAAGGTGAACACCAACGTGGACGCTCCTTGGTGTTACCCTTCTTCTACTGGGACTGATCACCTCCTTTCTCACCCTCTAAATGGGATCCTCACTATCCAAACCTCCATGCTCTACACCTATGGGCTGTCTCCTGGCCAATTTCCTCACAGTCTAAGCCTCTGTGCTCTATGCCTCTAGGCTGTACAACCTCTTGGCCTCCAGAGAGATATTAAACCCAAATGCCTCGTTTTCTACTACACTAGGGTTTGGCCTAAATACAAACTAGACAATGGATCCCAGTGGCCAGAAAATGACACTTTCAATTTGCATACTCTCAGAGACCTAGACAACTTTTGTCACCAAAGCAGCAAGCCAGAGAGATTCCTTATGCTCAAGCCATCTTCTATCTCTGATAGTGTCCTTCTCTCTGTCAAAACTGTCCTACATCTCAAACTCTCCTAGCTCATGCCTGACCTCCCCTTCTGGACTCGGATCAATCTTTTGATCCATCAGACCACTCGGCTGCCTGGCCACCTCCTTATGCTCCAGATCCTCCACCAGCCCCTTCACCTTTTCCCTCTCTCTGTCCTCAGCCACCCAACCCTTCTCCTTTTTCCCCTTGGTCAGGTGACAACCCTGCCTCAGCTCCAGCTCCTTTATACCCCCTCTGTAAAGTGGCAGGGATGGAGGGAATTGTCTGGGTCCATATCCCCTTTTCTCTTTTTGATCTCTCCCAAATCAAAAAATGACTGGGATCTTTCCAATCTGACCCAGACACATATCTTAAGGAATTCAGATATCTCACCCAGTCTTATGATCTCACCTGACATGATATTTTTATGATCCTCACTACTACTTTGTCCCCTGAGGACAGGGAGCAGGTCTGGATAATGGCCCAACAACAGGCAGATGAGGTACATGCTCAAAATAATAGGTGGCCTGTGAAAGCCATTGCCATCCCTTGCACGGACCCAAATTGGGACTACCAGACCAGCCACAGGGACCAGGATCTCTGGGATAATATGATCACACACCTACTTCATGGCCTCCAAAAGGCTGCCCACAAATCAGTCAATTATGACAAACTCAGGGAGATCACATAAAGGCCCAGTGAAAATCCCAGTGAATTCTTAACTTGCATCTTGGAGGCTTTACATAAATACACATGTATAGACCCAAACTCCCCTGCAGGCATGGCTCTCTTACACTCTCATTTCATTACTCAATCAGCCCCTGATATCCGAAAAACACTAAAAAACTTGAGGATGGTCCAAATATGACCAACGAGACCTCCTCAACACAGCTTTCAAGGTTTTTAACAATAGGGAGGAGGAGGAGAAGAAGGATCAATACAAAAGAGATCAGGCCAAATACCAGCTCCTGGCTAATGCTATCCGTGGTTCACATACTCCAAAGCCGGATGCCTCTAGGGGCAAGCCACCCAGGAACTTCTTCAAGTGTGGTCAACCAGGCCACTGGGTATGGGCCTGTCCTAACCCCAGGCCCTCTTCCAGGCTCTGTCCTCACTGCAAACAGCCAGGTCACGGGAGGGGGAGGTTGACTGTTCCACTTGCAGAGAGGCAGTGGCCCAGTCACTAACCCAGAACCTTTAGCTCCACAGCCATGCCTACTGGAGCTCCTTGGCTTTACCTGGGAGGAGGACTGATGATGCGCAGGGCCCGAGGCCCCCACAGAGATCACCATGCATGAGCCCAGGGTAACTCTCCTCATAACAGGTAAGCCAATTTCTTTTGTCATCGATATAGGGGCCACTTACTCTACCCTTCCTGAATATGCAGGACCAACAACGCCATCCTCTATCACAATAGTGGGGGTAACGGGACCAGAAAACTACCCACAGATCACTCAACACCTTTCCTGCACCCTACATCACACCCAATTCACACATAAATTCTTAATAATGCCTCAATGCCCAGTCCCCTTACTGGGATGGGACATCTTTCCAAGTTCAAAGCTACCCTTACCCTAAACACTTTAACTCCAGCTACAATACTCCTGTTACAGGCTGCCCCAGACCTGGCCCCTGAGGCTTCCACCTTCCCCTTCCCCTGGACAAGGTTAATCCCATAGTATGGGACACTTCTTCTCCCTCCATTGCTATACACCATTTCCCTATCCTTGTTAAGTTGTGGAATCCCTCTTTGTTCTCTAATGTCCCACAATACCTCATTGCTAACAAACACCTAACAGGCTTAAAACCCATCATACACAAACTCCTTTCTTTGCATCTCTTACGGCCTACCCACTCATCTTTTTTTTTTTTTTTTTTTTTATAGGGATGACCAGTAAGGGGATCTTAACTCTTGACTTGGTGTTGTCAGCACCACGCTCACCCAGTGAGCTAACCAGCCATCCCTATATGGGATCCAAACCAGTGGCCTTGGTGTTATCAGCACCGCACTCTCCCGAGTGAGCCACGGGCCAGCCCCCCACTCATCTTTTAATATACCCATCCTTCTGGTTATAAAGCCTAAAGGTTCATATCATTTAGTTCAAGACCTCAGGGCCATTAATGCAGCCATTTTACCCATAACCCCAATCATTTCTAACCCCTATACTCTTCTATCCACAATCCCAACAGCAACTCATTTCTTCTCTGTACTTTACCTCCAAGATGCCTTTTTTTTTTTTTTCTATCCCCTTACACCCTTCCTGTCAAAACCTCTTCACCTTCACTTGGACTGATCCTGATACACATTGTTCCCAAAAACTCACCTGGACAGTACTACCTCAGAAGTTTTGGGATAGCCCCCATTTCTTCGGCCAGGCCTTAGCTCAAGACTTATCTGAACTCCCCGCTCCAACCTCTAGCATTTTAATACAATATGTGGATGACCTCCTCCTTTGTAGCCCCTCCTATGAGGATTCACAGGCCCACACTGTTGCTCTCCTTAATTTCCTGGCCTCCAGGGAATATCAAGTGTTCCCCAGCAAGGCCCAAATTTCTTCTCCTTCAGTCACCTACTTGGGAGTCCACCTCACCCCCACCACCAGAGAAATAATGGTGGATCACAAGAGTCTAATTTCTGAACTTCCTACTCCTATTACAAAGGGTGAAATCCTTTTTTTGGGGGGACTTACAGGTTATCTTCACCTATGGATTCCTAACTTTGGTGTGCCAGCAAAACCACTTTATGAGGCAGCCAAAGGGGATCCTCCCATTCCCTTATATCCCACAAAGCCCATTCATTCTCCCTTCCAGTGATTAAAATCTGCTCTCCTCACAGCCCCAGCTCTATGCCTCCCAAACCTAGCTCATCCTTTTATCCTATACATCACCAAAATCCAAGGATTTGTGGTTGGGATTTTGGGGAAAGAGACGGGAGATATCTTCTCCCCTGTTGCATACCTTTCCAAACAATTGGACACCACAGCTCAAGGATGGGTTCCCTGTTTACAGGCCTTGGCAGCAGCCACTCTTTTAATATAACAAAGCTCTAAACTAACTTTTGGACAATAAACAGTCATTTGTTCCCCCCATCATATTCAAGACCTTCTCAGCCATAAGGCCATGTCAATTCTCTCCCCTTCCCTCCTACAACTTATCCACCTTACCTTCATTGAAAATTCCCAGTTCTGGGCTGGCCCGGTGGCACACTCGGTAGAGTGCGGCGCTTGGGAGCGCAGCAGCGCTCCCGCTGAGGGTTTGGATCCCATATAGAGACCGGTCCGCTCACTGGTTGAGCGCGGTGCGGGCGCGACACCGAGGGTTGTGATCCCGTTACCGGTCACGAAAAAAGACAAAAAAAAGGAAAAAAAAAAAAAAAAAGAAAATTCCCAGTTCTCCTTTAAACCTCGCCCTCCCTTAAATCCAGCCACTCTCATCACAAAACACTCACAACCCTTAGAACACAATTGAATGGAGGCTTTAGACCTCTTTCTCAATCCCTTTCCACGCATCTCCCCACATCTCATTATGCGGCCCCAACATACATGGTTCATAGATGGGAGCACCACCTCCACACCCACCCTCTGGGCGGGTTATACCATAGTAAATCTAACACAAGTTATTGAGGCTGCCCCCTCCCGAACACCACTTCCCAACAGGCAGAACTCATTGCCCTCACCTGTGCTCTCACTCTGGCAAGTAACAAAAGTATATACACTGACTCTAAGTATGCTCACCACATCCTACACTTCTGCACAGCCATTAGGAAGGAGAGAAGATACATGACCATTCAAGGAGGGCCCATAAAAAACAGACATTTTTTTTTTAAAGATAACCAGTAAGGGGATCTTAACCCTTGGCTTGGTGTTGTCAGCACCATGCTCAGCCAGTGAGCTAACCGGCCATCCCTATATAGGATCTGAACACGTGGCCTTGGTGTTAGCAGCACCACACTCTCCCAAGTGAGCCACAGGCCAGCCCTAAAAATGGACATCTTATCAAGATACTTATTGAGGCTGCACAACTCCCAAAGGAGGTTGGGGTTATACACTGCAGAGGACACCAAACCTCCAATGACCCCATAGCACAGGGAAACAAACTGGCAGATCTAACCACAAAACAGGCTACTCAACCACCAGGCTCCCACTCTTCCTCTCCTGCTCAGGTCCTTCTCATGGTCCCTACACCCTTACTCAAATTTCACCTCATTGGGGACTGTCAGCATTGTGTGGGGCTTCCCCACACTCTGCCTTACTAACACCACCAACACTACTGCCAGCCATTGCAATGCTACCACTCACTTACCCCCTGCTCATTCATGCCCTAAAACTGGAATATATTTCCTTTGTAAAACTACATTATCCTTCTGCCTACCCCCTAATGCAATTTCTTGCATATTCATTTGGCTTGTTCCCAACATCACCATCTGGGCAGATGGAGAGATGGAGACGGAACTGGGACTAACTTTGGCCCTCCCTCCCAGGAAGTGCCCCCCACTCCCATAGGGCACTAATTGTACCTTTTTAATTGGAGCAGGGATCCTTTCTGCAACTGGGACTGGTATAGCAGGCCTTGCTACCACCTCTCAATTCTATCAAAAACTCTCAGAAAAACACAAACACATAAACCAAGTAATAGATAGCATTTCCTCTCTCCAGCACAGGTCACCTCGCTTGCGACAGTCACTTTACAGGACCGTTGGGCCCTTGACCTCCTTACAGCCGAGAAGGGAGGCACCTGCCTCTTCTTGGGGGAGTAATGCTGTTATTACGTAAATGAGTCCAAGGTGATCCAAAACAACTTAAACCATTTAAAAGCAAGCATTGATCACTGACACAAAGGGTTACAAAACACAAACACACCTTGGGGGTGGCTCCAGTCACTAAACCCTTGGATACCCTGGCTTATGCCCCTACTAGGACCCCTAACTGTGCTGGGACTCATCCTACTTTTTGGTCCCTGTCTCTTTTGGTGTTTTTCTAATTTCTTGCTGGAACGTATGCAAGCCTTCACCAATGAAAATGTCACCAAATTGTTCCTGGGAGGAGGATATCAGACCCTGAGAACCGTCGACCCTTCCCCAGAGGAATGCAGCCTCCCCACACGAAACCAATACCCCACCAGCTAATTGTTTTACCTGCCTACATAAATCTTTTATTTTTTTTTTCATATCTTCACCCATCTCCAGCAGGAAGTAGCTTTAGAAGAATGAGACCTGGGCCGGCCCATGGCTCACTCGGGTGAGTGCGGTGCTGATAACACCAAGGCCACAGGTTCGGATCCCATATAGGGATGGCCGGTTGCTCACTGGGTGAGTGTGGTGTTGACAACACCAAGTCGAGGGTTAAGATCCCCTTACCGGTCATCTTTTAAAAAAAAAAAAGAAGAAGAAGAAGAATGAGACCTTTGCCCCTCTTCCCTTCTCGCTATACTTAAAAAGTGGGAATGATAGGTTCTGAACATAACCAGTGCCATTTTAGGAAAAACCAAGCACAAAATGGTTGCCAGCCCCTTTCTTTGTAAGAAACCTTATGATTTCTGAGAAACAGAAACCCTTTGCTTCCGCAAGGGTGCAGTTCTCCACCCTGGTCTCATAGCTTCCACATCAGCACAAAACCCCTCCCTGATTACGTCAGCCTTCCCTATAGCCCATATAAGCTCTTCCACCCTAACACCTGGGGCTGCTCCCCACCTTGAGGGCAGCCCCAGCTGCTGCCCTCCATTTTGAGTGCAGCCTGGCCGATTTTTTTCCTTTAATAAAGCTTGATCGGTACCCAGCGTTTTGGCTCACTTTCTTTCAACATAGAAGACAAGGGCCTGATAGACCCAGTCCTCTTCTGAGCCAAATTGTGGCCAGAAGACTGAAGGCTTATGAATTGGTTCCTTGGTCCAAATAAAACAACAGTACTTAATGGTTTTCTGTTTCTCCTTGCTCCTTGTCTGGGAATTCCTCTCCCAGTCCTTTAACATTCCCCCTAAGGGACTATCTGAGGGAATATTGGGAAGAATCTCCTTCATTCCTCTTTTCTTCATTTCCCTAGGCCTAGAATTCTTATTTCCCATTTTCATTTTATGTCAGTGTTCCCTGAGTCTGAGTTTTCCCTGACGTACTCAACTCCCCCATACTGGGGGTTTCTTGGGTATGTCAGGACTCCCTGAGGTACTCAACCCCCCTTGCTGGAGGTTTCTTGTACATATCAGGACCCACTTCATCTGTCTCTGGCCATTTCCCTCAAGGGAGAACAGAGCTGTGGTTCAAGATGCCACACTCATTTTATATCTAGGGTATGTCTCAGCCATACACTAGACCTCCAAAAATGCCCAACCACCAAGGTAGTACTTAAAGTCCAATTTACCTACCTTGGCTCATGCACGAGGTTGCCTCGTTGCTGTGGTTCCTGCTTTTTTCCCCTAGCATCACTTCTTCCATCCTCAGAATAACAGTCTCAGGTATATCTGTGTTCATGTGAGAAGCTGGGCACCAGGACAGAGCAGGCCACCCAAAATTGGGTGGGATGCATCTCCCCCTCTATCGGGGTCCCAGTCCTTCAGCTGCAGAGATCCCAGACCAGCCCCCAAATTGTGAGAAATGCCCTCACCCATCCAGTGCTAAAGGTTAGACATGGAGACATGAGGTACAGTGAAGCAAGACTTTAATTATGGCCTGGCAAGTTTTAGGTGTCTGTGAATGGGACAGGCACACAGAAAAGGGCTGTAGCAAGCAATTTATTCCCTAGTACGCAAGTCCCTACCCGCAATTCCTCTTTGGCTGAGTATTACTGGGTGCACAATCTTCCTGAATGATGGCTAAAATTTATTCCCCCCTTTCAAGGAATTCCTTTGGGGGCTTAGGACAAGCCTGTGAAAAAGGCCCGCTTAAGCCCTGTGAAGGGAGAAACACCAGGGAATGAAGAAAACAATGGGGCTAGTAACTAATTACCACCTCAAGGAGAGCTCTGTCTGTTCAGAGACCCTCAGGGATGGGCTGGACCAGTCAAACAACTTTTGGGCTAGGCCTGAATCAGTTAAAACACCCTCAGATAAGTCATTTCTAAAAATGAATCACTTAGATTATTTTCTTACATTCATCATTATGTAATGTAATCATTCTTTGTGACCCTTTACCAATTTCTCACTAACCCTCCTCCACCTCCCCCTTTCCCAGCTCTCGTAACCTCAGTTCTCTTCTCTCCTTCAGGTGAACTCTTAAAGTGGGTTTAGAGGTCAGAGATGGAGGAAGTCAAAGAGAGGCACTCCTGCCTGTTTGGCAAAAGAGCAAACATTCATGTTGTGAACTGCCTATAGGGCCACATAGCAAGGAACTCAGGGCAGCTTCTGAGAGCTGAGTAATCCCTGGGCAACAGCTAAAGAAAACTGGGAACTCAGTCTTGCAACCACACACAGCTGAATTCTGCCAACAACCTGAATGAGCTCAGAAGAGGACCCTGAGCTGCAGATGAGAACTACAGTATGGGTTGTGAAACCCTGAGCAGAAGATTATCCTAAACTGAGCCTGGACTCCAGACCCAGGGACACTGTGAGACAGTAAATGTGTGTTGTTTTAAGCCACTAAATGTGTACCAATTTGTTACACAGCGATTAGAAAACTGATACAACCAGAAAGAAAAAACAAATTTTAACTTGCATAATCCACAGGCCCACTGCTTTCATATCCTACGTATTGTTTTATGATTTGTTAATTTTTCATTCATTAATATATTATGAATATCTTTCCGTATCATTAAATATTCTATAATGTAGTTTTATAAGGGCTGCACAGAAAGTTTTCAGAATCTAAATGAAGGCACTTTAAGCAGAATATAATAAAAAAGAAAATGAAAAGATAAATAAATAAATAATGGAGTCATTTGTATTAAAACCCCTGACAAATAAAGCCAGGGAAAGTCCATGAAATGGGCAGTTCTCATGCATGCATGCCTGATAACAATAACAATATCACAAAGTATGTTGCAAAGCCACACCTTAGAGACCATTTTAATCAAAAATACTTCTACAAGGAACCACTCATCCAACCTTCATATTGATCCTTGTAGCCAAGGATAATTATCCCTAAAAAATTATATAATCCTCCATCATTTTTCCTTTAAGACCCTCCATCTTCCTTTACCTCCCTGAATATACACATAGCTTACTATGGCACCCATTTTCCCATTGCGATGACCTATTCCTGAAAAAATATCATTTTCTTTTAGGGAGCTTCTCTCTGTTAATTAGGTTGACAACTCCATGTATGGATGTAAATTTTTATATTTTCTTTCTTACACACTCTTTTTTTTAAAAATCCTGTATAGGGGATCTCAACCCTTGGCTTGGTGTTGTCAGCACCACGCTCAGCCAGTGAGCCAACAGGCCATCCCTATACAGGATCCGAACCTGTGGCCTTGGTGTTATCAGCACCACACTCTCCCAAGTGAGCCTTGGGCCGACCCTCTTTCTTACACACTTTGTGACACATGTAACCAATTTTTTCTTCTTGGCTTTTGCTGTTAGGAAGATCAGAGCCAAATTTGAAGTCTGAAGGCTGGTGTGGATCCCCTTACTGGCCAGCCACTAAAAAAAAAATTTGAAATCTGCTTCTGGCAATTTTGCCTTACCTTATCTTTGGCTTTGTCTTATTCTTCCTTCCGGCCCTTATTCTTTACTTTCCAGTGACTTTCTCCCCACCTGCTTACTGTTTATTTATTATACTAGCTCTGTTTCTTTTTACACAGTTATAGATCCCTTACTTAAAGGCTTTATTTATTTATTTATTTATTTATTAAGTCAATTCTTTATTTTCTTTCTTTTTTTTTTTAAAGATGACTGGTAAGGGGATCTCAACCCTTGGCTTGGTGTTGTCAGCACCACGCTCAGCCAGTGAGCAAACCGGCCATCCCATATATGGGATCCGAACCCGTGGCCTTGGTGTTATCAACACCGCACTCTACCGAGTGAGCCACAGGCCGGCCCTCAATTCTTTATTTTCATTTTTATTTTTTTTGTGGCTGGCTGGTAAGGGGATCCAAACCCTTGACCTCAGTGTTACAACACCATGTTCTAACCAACTAAGCTAACTAGCCAGCTCTAGGTCAATACTTTATATAACAAATTGTTTTTTACATATATAATTTATCAACATTTTATAAACCAATATTATTTCAAACCAATATTAGACTCAAAAGTTGCAAAAATAGGGCCGGCCCATGGCTCACTCGGGAGAGTGTGGTGCTGATAACACCAAGGGCACGGGTTCGGATACCTATATAGGGATGGCCAGTTAGCTCACTGGCTGAGCATGGTGCTGACAACACCAAGCCAAGGGTTGAGATCCCCTTACCGGTCATCTTTAAAAAAAAAAAAAAAAGAAAAGTTGCAAAAATATCTCTCACTCAGCATCCCCTAATGTTAACATCTTACTTAATCATAGCACAATGATCAGAACCAAGAAATTAACATTGGTACATTACTTTTTAAAAATATTTTAATTCTCAAAAATTTTGTGGGCCGGCCCGGTGGCGCACTGCTACAGTGCGCCGCTTGGGAAGCGCGGCGGCGCTATATGGGGATCCAAACCCTTGACTTTGGTGTTATCAGCACCATGCTCAAACCAACTGAGCTAATCAACCAGCCCCAGATACACTACTATTAACTAAACTAAACTATGAACAATTATTCAAATTTACCAATTTTCCTACTTCCGTCCTTTTTCTGTTACAGGATCTTATCAAGGATCCCACATAGCTTTTGGTTATTTCTTCTTAATCTCCTGCAGTCTTTCCCTGTTTTTCATGACCTTGACACTTTTTTTTTTTTTTTTTTTTTTGATGGCTGGACAATACAGCGATTAAAACCTGGACCTTGGTGTTATAACACCACACTCCACCAACTGAGTAATCAGCCAGCCCCCTTAACACTTTTAAAGAGTATCAGCCAAGTATTTGTCGGATGTTACTCAGTGTGGGTTTGTCTTATGTTTTCTCTGGATTGGACTGATGTCCTAGAGATATTGTTGTAAACTGTACCACACTGTTTTTGGAATGGAGTGGAGATAGAAACCAAGCAAACTATCCTTGCCTATCTACAGCCTGAGACTCAGGGAGGTGACCTGACTCATTGACTATTACCTGGCCCAGGTGACCTTGCCAAGGCTTTACTGAGGCACCACTCTGAGGCACTAAGCCTGAATGAAAGCAGGCTGCAGGTAATAAGTCCTATCTCAACCTAGAATACCACTGGAAATAACTAGTATTCATCCTGTTCCCTTCACACTAAAATTGCAGATCTTTGAATTTTCACAGATGTCATCTGCAAGGTGGTGGAATTTCTGCTTCTCTGCGGCTTTGGACAACTTAGCTTCTCTGAGCCTCAGTTACCTCAGCTGTAAAAATGGGAATGATAATAAATGATATGACAAGTTTAAGAGCCCCTTGTAAATAGCAGTTAATGTTTATTGAGCACCTTCTATGTTCAAGGTGCTGTGTGACCTCAGGAAAGTTTTTTTTTTTTTAAAGATGACCAGTAAGGGGATCCGAACCCGTGGCCTTGGTGTTATGAGCACCACACTCTCCCGAGTGAGCTACAGGCCGGCCCACCTCGGGAAAGTTTTAACATCTCTGGGCCTCCATTTCATCCTCACTTAAAAAAAAGAAGAATAGGAAATAGGATTGAAAATAGTGAAGCTGGGCCGGCCCGGTAAAAAAATACAAAAAGGAAAAAAAAAAAAAAAAAGAAAAAAAGAAAATAGTGAAGCCTAAGGGCCGGCCTGTGGCTCATTTGGGAGAGTGTTGTGCTGATAACACCTAAGGCCACAGGTTCAAATCCCTATATAGGGATGGCTGGTTAGCTCACTTGGGAGAGTGTGGTGCTGACAACACCAAGCCAAGGGGAGAGAACCCCCTACCGGTCATCTTTTAAAAAAAAAAAAAAAGGGGAACGGTAAGGGGATCTTAACCCTTGACTTGGTGTTGTCAGCACCACGCTCAGCCAGTGAGTAAACCGGCCATCCCTATATAGGGATGGCTGGTTAGCTCACTTGGGAGAGTGTGGTGCTGACAACACCAAGCCAAGGGGAGAGAACCCCCTACCGGTCATCTTTTAAAAAAAAAAAAAAAGGGGAACGGTAAGGGGATCTTAACCCTTGACTTGGTGTTGTCAGCACCACGCTCAGCCAGTGAGTAAACCGGCCATCCCTATATAGGGATGGCTGGTTAGCTCACTTGGGAGAGTGTGGTGCTGACAACACCAAGCCAAGGGGAGAGAACCCCCTACCGGTCATCTTTTAAAAAAAAAAAAAAAGGGGAACGGTAAGGGGATCTTAACCCTTGACTTGGTGTTGTCAGCACCACGCTCAGCCAGTGAGTAAACCGGCCATCCCTATATAGGGATGGCTGGTTAGCTCACTTGGGAGAGTGTGGTGCTGACAACACCAAGCCAAGGGGAGAGAACCCCCTACCGGTCATCTTTTAAAAAAAAAAAAAAAGGGGAACGGTAAGGGGATCTTAACCCTTGACTTGGTGTTGTCAGCACCACGCTCAGCCAGTGAGTAAACCGGCCATCCCTATATAGGGATTTGAACCTGTGGCCTTAGGTGTTATCAGCACAAAACTCTCCCAAATGAGCCACAGGCCGGCCCAACCGTTCACCTTTTTAAAAAAAAAAAAAAAAAAAGAAAATAGTGAAGCATAGAAGCACACGTTTATTGAATTTTTACTGAGTGCTCATTTTCACACACATGCATTCTCATTTAATTCTCTAGATTAAGTAGGTTCATATGCCCACTTGACAGTTAAGAAAACTGAGATGACTAGAAGCCGAGTTACTGGCATAAGACCATATGGCTTAATAGACACAGAGCCTGAATCCTTAACCCAAGTCTCCAGCTCTGGCCCATGGTCTCTCAAGGGCAGCATGTTGTCAGTAGCAAGGGGCCTTGTCTACAGGAGGCACTGAAAAATGACTATTTTCTGTCCAAAATTCATCCTAGTGCCTAATTTGTAACTTGCTGCTGTTTCTATGTTTCTTAATGTGGTAGATACTTTTGGGTCTTGAGCTGACAGCCTTTGTTAGTCTCCTGGGGCTTCCATAACAAAGTACTAAAAACTGGGTGGCTTTGAACAACAGAAACATATTGTCTCAAAGCTCTGGATGCTAGAAATCTGAGATCGAGGTGTCAGCAGGGCCATGCTCCTTCTAACCTATAGGGTAGGATCCTTCCTTACCTCTTCCAGCTTCTGATAGCCCAGACACCCCTTGGCTTGTGGCAGCCTCACTCCAGTCTTCTCATGGCCTTCTCCCTGAGTCTCCACATCATCTTCCCTCTGTGCATGTCTGTCTCTGTCCAAATTTCCCCTTTTTATAAGGACACCAGTCATATTGGAGTAGGGACCACCCTAACTCTACTGACTCATTTCAACTTGATTACATCCTCTGTTGAGACCCTATTTCCATATAAGGTCACATTCCAAGGTACTAGGGGTTAGGACATCAACATCACTTTTGGGGGGACATAATTCAACCCATAGCACCCCCTGCAGGAGTGGGCACCAGCAGCCATATTTATGCCAGGATACCTGGGGAGGTCCAGTGAAGTCATACTTTATTAGAAGGATGCCTTCTGTAAACTTCACGTGATTCAAAACTTTGTATTCCAAGACCTGTTTTTCCCCATAGGAATGAATGTAAAGTAGGGGATGAAATGCACTCACAGAGCTGATAAATCTACAGAAACTCTTGCCACTTTTTTGCTTTTGATGTAGCTTTGTATCTTTGCAGCATTATCTCTACCCATGGGCATGCTCCTAAATTAACAGTGCCACCTGTTACAGAGGTGGTTCTTGGTGTTTTTTGTTTTGTTTTGGCTGCTGGCCAGTATGGGGATCTGAACCTTTGACCTTGGTGTTATCAGCGCCATGCTCTAACGAAGTCAGCTAACCAGCCAATGCGAGGTGTCTTACGTCCAATATTCACACCAAATGCTTTGATTTGGAGGTGTGCTTTTCAGCACTGCATCTCTACTTCATGAATGCTTGAATAATGTTATAGCTTTTTTTTTTTTTTTTTCCCTTTTTGTCTTTTTTCGTGTCCGGCAACGGACCGCAACCCTCAGTGTCGCGCCCGTACCGGACCGGGACCGGCAACAGGATCGCAACCCTCGGTGCTGCGCCTGCCCCTCGCTCAGCCAGTGAGTGGGAACCGGTCTGTATGTGGGATCCGAACCCTCAGCGGGAGCGCCGCCGCACTCCCAAGCGGCACACTGTAGCAGTGCGCCACCGGGCCAGCCCTAATGTTATAGCTTTTTAAACTGGTTTATAATAACTGTGAATTGCCAAATAACAGCTCAACAGCCACAAAAAAAGCAGCTGCTAGAGTCCAAAGCACCCTAACAATGTAACGTTCTCAGTAAAGACAGGATGTGGGCATTTGTTTCCTGGATAAAGTGGCACCACCTTGTGGCAATAGCATAAACCCAGTTTATAATTCATTCCACCCCAACAGTACCAGTATTGTTCAATATTTAACGAGTTGAATTTTTTTACTTGCATTTGTATTATTTATAATTTCTGCATGGAGTGGTGCTTTGTTAATAGCTTTGTTGTGGTTTTTTTGGGTGGCTGGCCAGTACAAGAATCCAACTCTTGACCTTGGTTTTACCAGAACCTCACTCTAACCAAGTGAGCAAACCGGCCAAACTATTGTTAATGGTTTTTTTTTTTTATTTTGTCAATACACACTGCACATGACTACCATGGCCCATCACCGACACCCCCCTCCACCCTCCCCCCCCCAAGAAC
>NW_007727315.1:470576-471118 GCF_000696425.1 Galeopterus variegatus
GCACACTGTAGCAGTGCGCCACCGGGCCAGCCCTAATGTTATAGCTTTTTAAACTGGTTTATAATAACTGTGAATTGCCAAATAACAGCTCAACAGCCACAAAAAAAGCAGCTGCTAGAGTCCAAAGCACCCTAACAATGTAACGTTCTCAGTAAAGACAGGATGTGGGCATTTGTTTCCTGGATAAAGTGGCACCACCTTGTGGCAATAGCATAAACCCAGTTTATAATTCATTCCACCCCAACAGTACCAGTATTGTTCAATATTTAACGAGTTGAATTTTTTTACTTGCATTTGTATTATTTATAATTTCTGCATGGAGTGGTGCTTTGTTAATAGCTTTGTTGTGGTTTTTTTGGGTGGCTGGCCAGTACAAGAATCCAACTCTTGACCTTGGTTTTACCAGAACCTCACTCTAACCAAGTGAGCAAACCGGCCAAACTATTGTTAATGGTTTTTTTTTTTTATTTTGTCAATACACACTGCACATGACTACCATGGCCCATCACCGACACCCCCCTCCACCCTCCCCCCCCCAAGAA